>NW_020171826.1:661732-744009 GCF_003031525.2 Neophocaena asiaeorientalis asiaeorientalis | reverse complement strand
GTGCCAGTACCATACTGTCTTGATTACTGTAGCTTTGTAGTATAGTCTGAAGTCAGGGAGCCTGATTCCTCCAGCTTCATTTTTCGTTCTCAAGATTGCTTTGGCTATTTGGGGTCATTTGTGTTTGCATGTAAATTGTGAAATTTTTTGTTCTAGTTCTGTGAAAAATGCCAGTGGTAGTTTGACAGGGATTGCATTGAATCTGTAGATTGCTTTGGGTAGCAGAGTCATTTTCACAATGTTGATTCTTCCAATCCAAGAACATGGTATATCTCTCCATCTATTTGTATTATCTTTAATTTCTTTCATCAGTGTCTTATAATTTTCTGCATACAGGTCTTTTGTCTCCCTAGGTAGGTTTTTTTAAATTTTTGGTACGCGGGCCTCTCACTGTCGTGGCCTCTCCCATTGCGGAGGACAGGCTCCGGACGTCCTATAATTTGAATGTTGGTGTGTTTAATGTTGTCCCAGAGGTCTCTGAGACTGTCCTCAGTTATTTTCATTCTTTTTTCTTTATTCTTCTCTGCAGTAGTTATTTCCACTATTTTATCTTCCAGGTCACTTATCCGTTCTTCTGTTTCAGTTATTCTGCTATTGATCCCTTCTAGAGGATTCTTCATTTCATTTATTGTGCTGTTCATCATTGTTTGTTTGTTATTTAGTTCTTCTATGTCCTTGTTTAACTTTTCTTGTATTTTGTCTATTCTATTTCCAAGATTTTGGATCATCTTTACTATCATTATTCTGAATTCTTTTTCAGGTAGACTGCCTATTTCCTCTTCATTTATTAGGTCTGGTTGGTTTTTACCTTGCTCCTTCATCTGCTGTGTGTTTTTCTTTCTTCTCATTTTGCTTAACTTACTCTGTTTGGGGTCTCCTGTTTGCACGCTGCAGGTTTGTAGTTCTCGTTGTTTCTGGTGTCTGTCCCCAGTGGCTAAGGTTGGTTCAGTGGGTTGTGTAGGCTTCCTGGTGGAGGAGACTAGTGCCTGTGTTCTGGTGTATGAGGCTGGATCTTGTCTTTCTGGTGGGCAGGTCCACATCTGGTGGTGTGTTTTGGGGTGTCTGTGGCCTTATTATGATTTTAGGCAGCCTCTCTGCTAATGGATGGGGCTGTGTTCCTGTCTTGCTAGTTGTTTGGCATTGGGTGTCCAGCACTGTAGTTTGCTGGTCATTGCGTGAAGCTGGGTCTTGGTGTTGAGATGGAGATCTCTGCAAGTTTTTTGCTGTTTGATATTATGTGGAGCTGGGAGGTCTCTTGCGGACCAGTGTTCTGAAGTTGGCTCTCCCACCTCAGAGGCACAGCAGTGACTCCTGGCTGGAACACCAAGAGCCTTTAATCCACACGGCTGCTAGTGTTGGAGGGTCTACTGCAGAGGTGGGGGTGGCTGTGGCTCACTGTGATGACAAGGACACTGGCAGCAGAAGTTCTGGGAAGTACTCCTTGGCGTGAGCCCTCTCAGAGTCCACCGTTATCCCTACCAAAGAGCCCGGGTAGGCTCCTGCCCACAGTGTGACCTTTTAAAATAGAAATTAGATAGCTATTAATATTCTGCAGTCATATAAAGTATAATGGATACTTTTATATTTATTGCAATTTTATGGGAAACCGAGGCTGGAAAAGTTAAGTGAAATGTCTAAGACACAGCTAGGAATTTTCAGTGCTGAGATTCAAAATCATACAGCCTGGCTCCCAAAAGGCATGCTCTTAGTAATTAGCCCACACTGCCTTCCTTCATTTTAATTCCTTGATCAAAATCGTTTAGCTACATTACGTAGCCATAGAATTGAATTTGAACTCCTGACCGTGGATACTTTATCTGATATCTGCCTGTATCATTTTCTCACCTTGATACCTGTGTTTCAACACAATAGGCTAATCTAACTATACCCCACCTCTGGGCTTTTGCAGTCACTATTCCAGATTCCTGGAATGTTTCTTCAGATTTTTGCAAACTGAATCCTTCTAGTCATTTAGCTTTCTGGCTCAAATGGATCATCCTCAAGGAGGCTTCCCAAGGCCAATCAATCTAATAGTCATTTGGCCATACTTCTTATTATCCATTTTTATTTTCTTGAAACTTTCTATATTAACATTGCCTTTTTAATTTATTTTTCAGTTTATGTATTTCCTCTCCCCTCACTGGAAAGAAATCTCCACAAAACCTGAGATCCTGTATCTCTTGCTTGCTTCTGTATTCCATCAAACTAGAATAGTGCCTGGTACACAGAGGGTACTTAAATTTTTTTTTTAAATAAATGAGTGATCTCGTGAACACTCATAAGCATTTCAATATACTGTCTAGAGTAGTTGAGAAAAAGGTGGTGCTCTGGGAATTACATAAACCCACAGACGTTTTCATCTGCACTAATGTCAATGAATAGTTGTGAATTGATTATTAAAAACTGCAAAATTTTCTATAAGATTTAGAATCTCTACTGTCTCTATTTAAGGTGGGTGGATTGGAAGTAGATATATTTTCTTGCTTAAGGAAGGTAATGAGTGGAGCTAAATTCTGTTACATAAGAAAGGAATCAAACTATGTGGAGGGACGTAACAGAAGGGGAGAGAGAGGGGAGTTGAAAGATAATTTAACAGCAGCCATGCCACAGGGAGAGGAATCTCTCAAGAAAGTTTTGTTGAGTTATATGCAATTTCATTCTTTTTGTTTCTCCTCAAAATTCTATGACAAAGACCTACTTATTTCAAAATATTTTGAGCTATGTTTTGTTTTTGGTGTGTTTAGTTTTAATTTTTTCTTTTCTACTTATTTGTTGAAATATGTATAGGAGTCAGTGCTATATAAGAGTAAGACTGTGGATAAAGGCTCCATCTTGGGTCATGTTGCTTATTATGGCAAACAGAAGCTCTGTGTTCATGAGACTACTGGCAGGTACAAATTAAGATAATAATGATAGAAAATTGTAAACCGTTGTTATGATAGGAGAAATAAAAGGTGCTAAGGGAGCAGAAGCAGAAGTATATAACCTATTCTAAGGATTCAAGAAACACTTCTCTAAGAAAGAGTAAGCTAATCAGTCATAAGGACAGACATGGGTAATGTGTATTCCCAGGCTCAGAGCAATGTATAGAAAATCTGAGAGGTGAGCATGTGGTCCATTTGAAAGTCTTGGTATAGTCAGGCATTGGCAGGGAATAGTGTAAGTGAGGGATATGTGGCCTCAGGATGTTAAACAAGAGACATGCAGATCATTACAGCCTTACTGGTCTTTGTAAGAAACTGATGTTTTATCATAAAGGCAATAGGAGACTATTGAAAGTTATTAAGCATAGGAGAAATGTGGTCCGATAAGTGATTTACAAAGATTTCACATCTGGGTGGGGAATAAAGTAGAAGAGGAATATACTGGATATAGTAAAACCCTTTATAAAGCTGGTATATAAGGGAGAAATGTTAGTAGCAAACTAGAATAGTGGAAGTGGGGGCATGAAGAACTGGAACGACTTGAGAGCTATTTAAGAAACAAAATGGTATAATGAAGTGGTTTATTGGTATGGTGAATACTGTGCCATTCAAATCCACTTTTTAGAACGTGCTGCTGCTAAATAGCCCCAGTTTCAGCTGGGAAGATCTCCCCTGCCCAAGGCTGCACCCCTTTCTAGGGTGGCCACATCCAATGAATAATCAGTGGGAAGATATAAATATTCATTCAAGAATGTCCATGGGATTGGCATGGAGACTGCATCTCGACCCAACTTTTCCCTCTACATAATCCTGTTCCCTTCTTTTCCCTTCCATAGTTGTTGATCCCAAGAGCACTTCCTAGTAAACTTCTGAACGCTAATTTCTGCCTCAGAGTCCACTTCCCAGTGAACCCAATCTATGGCAACCGGTTATGAATCTGAGGTGTGTAATGAAGAGGGATAATTTAATAGACTCCTAGATTTCTCTCTTGAAAACTGGGTAATAGATAGGTTATTTAATGAGATAGGGAATCCCAGAAAAAAAGGTGTATTTTAAGAATTAAGAAATTTTAGGTCCCATGTGACATCTAAGTGGAGGTATTCAGGCATCTCTTAACTCTTCAGATCTGCATCCCAGGAGGTAAGCCATGGAAGCTGAGAGTAAAGGAGGTAGGTAAGGGAATTAGAGAATTAATTAGAATGTTTGAAATCATGATTGGGTAGATGGGAAAATAAATTGACTAGAATATGAAAACACAGCATAAGATCTAAATGCCACAGTGAAGAACTATAATTTGGCACATGTTTTATGTGAATTCTTATAAAAATGAGAGGAGTTAAGAAAAGATAATCATGGCAGGCTACCTTTCTTTCTTTCTTTTTTTTTTTTTTGCTGTATGCAGACCTCTCACTGTTGTAGCCTCTTCCGTTGCGGAGCCCAGGCTCAGCGGCCATGGCTCACGGGCCCAGTCGCCCCGTGGCATGTGGGATCTTCCCGGACCGGGGCACGAACCCATGTCCCCTGCATCGGCAGGTGGACTCTCAACCACTGTGCCACCAGGGAAGCCCCAGGCTGCCTCTTTTTAACATGAGACCTAAAGTTCAATTCTTTGGTAAGAATATCTTCTACCTTATACTCTTTGCCTGTCTTGAGCCCAGTTGAAAAGTTTCTGCAGTGCTCAGATTTAACCAGCTAAGAGGGACCAAGAAAGTATTTCAATTCATTTGACAGAAATCTTCTAACAAAAAGAATGTATCCTAAAATAAATGCCTCTGGATGAAAAAAAACATGACAGTACAGTGGAAGTTTGATCCTGTCTTTTAAGGTCAGGAGCACATTTTGGCTTTTGTGTGATTCTCAATTCAAAACATCTGTCCTCATTAATAATGTGGTAAAAAGGGCCATGTAAGATTTGGCACCAAAATATTGGTTACCCTTATAACCAACAGAGAAGATACTCCTTAGATGCTTCTTTGGATCCGCTTTGCAGAGAAAGAAATATATCTTTGCTGTACTGAAAACTGCACAGTCAGAACATTTTTGCTGAATAGAGAACTATCTCAGTCACTCATGACTTATTTTTTATTGACCAGAAACTAGATCATAGACCCAATTTTCTAACCCAGGGAAAACAAAATAAGAGCTGTGGCTGAGAACTCTCTCTGAGTGAATAGAATGCAGTTTTCCCATTTTATTTGAGAATATATTAGATACACAGAAGATAGAGATTGTAATTATGGGTCAAATAGAAGCTCAAATCCAACACATGGTATTTATGAATAAAAAAATATTTGCCTGCCTACCGTGGAAAACAGTTGACATAGACCTTGTTCTTACAGTTTTGGGAAGTAAAGTCTGTGCCGTATAGCTTCTGTTTGCCCCTCCAGAACCTCTACTCACCTTTCTCTATTTGCACTTTGCTCAGGGAGGCTGAACTCTAAGCTGTATCAGCTGGCTCCTTGTTCTCTAGAGTTCAGTTGATTTTGAGGGGTAGGAGGCACTCTAGGAGATTCGGTGAGTGGGAAAGAAGTATATTCGGGGTTTTATTGCCCTGGTCAGTCTTCCTAAGGGCTTGTAATGGGCCGGCTCCCTATATGGCGGGTCACAGCTCCAGAAAGGTAGCTTTCCTGCTCTCAAAACTCACTTTCCCCCAGGACTCAGGATGGTGTCAGAATTCCACTGTTGTTAGTCCTAGGATACTTTGATATTTCTTTTTTTTTTTTAATAAATGTATTTATTTTAGTTTTTGGCTGCATTGGGTCTTCATTGCTGTGCACGGGCTTTTCTTTCATCGCAGTGAGCGGGGGCTACTCTTCGTTGTGGTGCACGGGCTCTAGGCGTGTGGGCTTCAGTAGCTGTGGCATGCGGGCTCAGTAGTTGTGGCTCACTATTCTAGAGCGCGGGCTCAGTAGTTGTGGCGCACGGGCTTAGTTGCTCTGTGGCATGTGGGATCTTCCCAGACCAGGGCTGGATCCCGTGTCCCCTGCATTGGCAGGCAGATTCTTAACCACTGTACCACCAAGGAAGTCTCTGTGACATTTCTTATTGCTTCCCTACATCAGACCCATAGCTTTTCCAAGAACACATTTTGAAACCCTCCCCCAATTACTCAATTTAAGTGTGCCATTTTTTTTTCCTGCTAAGACAGTAGACTGAACCACTCAGACAAGGGTTAATACATTATTCTTAATTGTTCTTCAAACCTCCTTAAAATATTGTCATCAGAAGTAGAATTTAATCAACCTTGAATACTATGTTTAAAGTATTTTGCAGCCCTTTAACTAGGCTTCTAAATACAATTGACCCTTCAACAACAAGGGTTTGAACTGTTTGGGTCCACTTTTACATGGATTTTTTTCTGGGGTAATTGCTACAGGACTACATCGTTCATCTGCATCTGTGGTTGGTTGAATTGCAGATGTGAAACCATGGATAAGAAGGAACCGCTAAGGAAGGTTCCTTCCGCTATAAATTATATGTGGATTTTTGACTGTGCAGAGGTAGGGCACCTCTAATCCCAGCATTGTTCAAGGGTGAACTCTATATACATTCATTATAAATCAAGAATTTTTTTTTAGTGCCTACTAGTGTGCATGGAACTGAGCAAGAAGATGAATCAGTCATTAAACCGGCTCTCAAGATGCTGACAGTAAGGTAGCAAACATGGAGCATATTAAATATTGTAGAATAGACTTTGGAAATTGAGCACATGTTCCATATTTCTGATTTCTAAGGTTATATTTGATTTTGTTTTCAGTGTTTCTTTTGATCTCATTTACTTTTAGTCTATGTTAGCTTTGTTTTATGTGCTTTTGTTTTCGTATTTTCCTGGTAATTTGGGCAGCTATATTCTGATTATAATTGTTTCTTAAAACTGTTCCCTAGTTTATTAACTTTGAACATTATCTATTGTTTCCCTGCTTTAAAAGGATGGGACATTTGTGTACATATGTCTTCCTTCCTCCTGTGTTTACTTCCAGCATCTAAATTTTTATTGAGTGATATTTTTACAGGGTAAAGATTTACAACTTTATATCCTCTTCAATAGCCATAATTTTCAAAGCTGTTTAATATTATTTATATTTAAAAGAATTCGGTGCTTACAGAGTTTTATTTTGTAGTATAACTTCTTCCATTTACAGTTATTTTGGGTCATTGTTTATTTTGGTGGATTTTGATATTAATAAATTTTATGTGCTCCTTTTATAGTCTAGAGATTGTTATTAGTATTAAAGGCTGCAAATATCTCCTCCTGGTCTTTTCCCCTTCTATTAACTCTGTCTATGGCATCAGTCATGAACACAAATTCTGAAATTTAAGGTACTCAAGTTTATCAAGTGCATATCTTATAACTTATATTTTTAAAATTAAAAAAGAAATTCTCTTCATTAATTTTATAATTTTATCTTTCATACTTAATTTAAAAAATTCACCTGGGGTTCTTAGTGTCTTTTTTACCAGATATCAAGCCAGTATCCACAACACCATCTGCTAAAGGGGTGCTCATTTTCCTTTCTGATATGTATTAATAATAACTAATCTTTACTGAGCTCACTCTATGCCCACTAGTGTTCTAAGTGCATTACTCAACTAATCCTTATAAAAACCCTATAAAGAAGACATTATTTTTTGTTTATATTATATATATATTTTAAAATTTCAGTTTTATTGAGGTATAATTGATATAAAAATTTATAAAATATTTAAAAGATACATCGTGGTGATTTGCAATATATACACATCGTGAAAGGATTCCTCTCATCTAGTTATTTAACCATATCCATCACTTTACATATTTACCTGGAGGAAATTATGCCAAGTGAAATAAGCCAGACACAGAAAGACAAATACTGCATGGTATCACTTTTCTGTGGAATCTACAATTTTTTAAAAAGTTAAATTCAGAGAAAACAGAGAGTGGAAAAGTGATTGCTGGGGACTGAGGCGGAGGTGGGAGAAATAGGGACATGTTGGTAAAAGGGCACAAACTTTCAGGTATAAGATGAATAAGGTCAGAGGATCTAGTGTAAAATATGGTAACTGTAGCTGATAACACTGTATTGTATAATTGAAATTTGCTGAGAGTAGAACTTAAATGTTCTCACCAAAATAATAATAATAAAATAATAAAGAAGACACTATTTTTACTTCCTATTTTACAGAAGAGGAAACGGAGGCACAGAGTGGTGAATAGTTAGGTTAAGGTCACAGAACTATTAAGTTCCAGAAACATGTTTTGGATTCAAGCAGTGGGGCTCCAGTATTCACACTTTTAACCACTACATTCTACTCACCTTCATTCCATGTGTGCATGGATATTTTTCTAAGTCCACTGTTGTTTTGTTTTTTCGGTCTGGTTATTTATTCCTGAATTAGTTGCACGAAGTACTTTATTACTGTGATTTGTAATATATCTTAATACCTGGTAGGATAAATTTTTGTTCTTCTCTTTCCAAATTGAAATAACCCTCTGTGGACCTTTATTCTTCAAGGTAAATTTTTGAATAATTTTTCTGAGTTCCTCAAAAAAGCCCTGTTGGATGTTGATTCAAATTTGTGTTGGATTTATAGGTTAATCTGGAGCATTGATATCTTTATAGTGTTAAAAATTCCATCCATAAACATGAAAGTAATGTTTAGCCTGTGTTTATGCCCTTTACGGCCTTTAATATAATTAAATTTTTTTCTCCATAAATTGCTGTGCAAGGTAAATTCTTTGTTAATTCCTATTTATTTTTCCTATTATGAATGGTATCTAATATATACTCCAGTTGGATGTTACCAATAAAAAGTAATGTTTTTAATTTAAAAAATGCTCTTACACTTTTTAAGTTCATTTTTTTATTTAGAAGGCCAATGGAACTCTCTAATTCTAAAATATTTTTCATTCTGTTGAGTTTTCAATGTAGTTAATTCCATCACCTGTAGATACTGACAGTTTTGTCTCTTCCCTTCTTATCATTCTCTCACCTATTGATTTTTTTTCCCCCCAATCATAGGCCTGAGCTACCAGACTTTTTCATCCTATTTCTGATCTTAAAGATATATGGCTAACTAAAGATTTTCCATAATCATGAGATTTCCTGAGTTTTTGATCAAATTAAGAAAGTTTTGGACTATTCCTAGCTTTAAGTTCTTTTTCTAAACATAAATACTTGTTAATATTTATCAAATGCTTTTTCTGTATCTATTGAAAAATTCTTTGATTTTCTCCTTTTCTTCACTAATGTGATAATCTGAATTTCAAAGGTAAGTCTACTGAACTAAATATATTATTTTAAAGCATTTTGTATCTGATTATCAGACATTTTGTTTAGGATTTTTGCAACTATTTTCATAGGTGAACTAGACCTATGATTTTTGTGCTATTCTTATTCCACTTTTGGGCTTAGGTTCACATGGCCTTACAAGATAAATCACACAGCTCCTCCCACCCCCCATTTTTTCTTTAATAACAATGTGGTTAAAGCAAATTTGTGAGAATTGACCACACAGCTGTTTTAATTGGAAGATTTTTTTCAGAATGTGGAGGAGTTGTTCTCTGATTGCCATTTCGGTTTTTCAAAATGATTATTTGATATGTCAACTTTCATATTTTTGTGTGTCCAATTTTTTTTTATAGCTTTCTATCCTGTCCATGTAGGTTTTCAAATTTTGCAAGTTTCCATTGAAACCTATTTATCATGTTCTTGATTATATTCCTTTACCATCTTGTATAAAATAATAAAATTATAAGTAATTTTTTACTTTTATGTTTTCAGTATTAATTATCAAATTATTTATGTAAGTTTACATTTATATTATTAGATTTAGATGTATTATATTTATTAATTGATATTTTTTTTTAATTTAGAAATCTTTGTTATATTATATTGCATTTATTATCCTTTTATAATGCTCTGTTTTATCATTTGGGATTTATAAATTTTCTTACCCCCTTCTCTGGTATCTAAGATTTAGCATGGTAGACGGAGTCAGGGTTGCTTGTTATTTTGCCATATTATCCTTCACTTGAGTAGTATCTCTCTTAACGTATGTATTTTCCGTTCCATTTATGTATTTTTCTCTTCTTCAGAAATACCATTTGTGTCTAGATTGGGTCTATTTTGTTTGCTTTCTATAGCTGTTGTCTTTCAGCATTTTTGTCACTATTTTTTTCCATTTGGTTTTGCGTGTTCACTCATCTGTCTCCTACCTCATTGCTACTGTTCTAATAATATCTATTCCATGTCTTGAAAATCTTAGTGTATTTTCAAATTTTAATATTTTTTCATTGTTATTTTCAATATTCTTCCTGATTTCTTCTAGTTTACCGTTTATATTCTGCTGTCTTATTTTTTTCTATTTCTTGTACTTATTCTTCGAAGTTTCTTTGCAAATAATTCACATTCTCTTTTATTATAATAATTAAGAAATTGACTTTACAACATTTCATATTCCACGAGTGTTCTTTACTTCAGGTTGTTTACTTGTTTTATTGCTTTTGTCTGAACTGAAAGGATTCAGATTTGTGTTAATTAAATCAGTTCTATGAATAAGTTTATTTTTTGAAATATCTCCCACATCCCCACTCCTATTCAAAAAGGAGTGTAGAGGTTGATCAGTATTCTTAAGATTAGATAGAATGTTTCACTTTAACTTATGCTTAAATCCTTAAGTTAATTAATTATGCTTATGTTATTTAGCACCTTAAGTTAATTAATTATGTTTATGTTATTTAGCACTTATAATATGCTACATATTATATTAATGTTGTATCACACATTAGTCCATTTCATTTTAATAACTATCTTATAAGGTGTATAGTATAATTAATTCCACTTTGCAATTGATGAAATAGAGTCATAGGAAGGTGAAGCTACTCCATTAATGTCACACAATTAGTTAAATGGAGGATTTGGGTGGTAGTATTTACTAATCAAAAAGGACTTTTGCAAGTTATTGCCATTTACAGTTATAATTTATGAAAATTAAATTTGTAAAATTATATTATTATTTTTGACATTTTAGAGTTACAGGTGAGGATTTCTTTTTTCAAATTACAATATTCAGTTTGTAGGACAATAAACCAAATGGGTCTTAGAGAACATTAGGTCCGGTTCCTCGATTTTGCAAATGAGGGAAACAGGCCAAAGAGCCCTGTCTTCATTGCTGGGTCATCTATCCTTATTATTCCAGCTATTTGAAATAATCAAAGAGGTTCAGCTATTTTATGATTCACTTTGAAATATGTAAGTATTGAGAAATAAAATCTATCTATCTATCATTCCTCCTCCTTTAAACACTAGCAAAAGCAAAAATATAGGCTAGAATATGCTTTCATAAACTTATTTGCTATCTCCTAAACATCTTTATACTCCAACGCTTTATTCAATGATTTAAAATGAACAAGTGTGCCTGACCAGACCTAAAAAATGATTTTGTAATAATTCAAGATTATAAAATTTATTTTCTAACATACAGCTAATGAATGCTTACTGTCAGGCATTGTCAGAGCAATGAACACACAGCAGTCAACAGTTTCTGCCCTTAAGTCTCTGCCCCCATGGAACTTATAGATAAAAAAGTAAACTATCATGTCGTATAAGCAGGTAGTGAAAACCATGAAGGGAATTGAGTGATGAGGTTGGGGGTGGTTTTTTAAAAATTCCCGAGGGAAAACCTCTCTAAGGAGATACCATATGTGGAGATCTGAATGAAATGATGAATTGAACCATTTAATAATCTGAGGTTGAAGAGCTTTTCATGGAGAGCAAGGATTGGGCATATTTTAGGAAGAGCAATGATTCTAGTGTTTGGAAGGTAAGGTGACTAAGGAGGAAATGGATAGAGATTATTACAGATAGGCAAGGGCTAGCTCGTATAGGGCCTTGCAGAGCCTAGTAAAGAGTGGGATTTATTCTAAACGTGACTGAAGCCACGAGAGGATTTAAATCTGGAAATGGAATGATTTGATTTATTTTTTAAAAAGATCATTCTGTTGATGTTTGGAGAAGAGACTACAAGGGCAAGAAAGGAAAGCAAAATGTCAGACAGAACACTGTGGATCGTAAGTTCACAAATTATAAATTGATAAAGTCAAGCTGAACAAAAGAATTGTTTTAACTAGACATTGCTTATTGCTTTTTAATTCTCTTTAAATCATCATTGGAATACAGCTTGGTATATGCTTTATATACCTTTTAAGCCTATGTAAGAGAACTCAAAATTTTACATAAAGGGCATTTACTTCAGGCTGCCATGTCCGTCTTCACCATTCCTAAATAGATTGATTCCTCCAACCTAAAAAATAATCTGATAATGTCTAGCCTAGGGCACTGGAATTGTACTATTTAAGTTTAAATTCCATATTTGCTGCTAACTAGCTATGCTCCTTGATAACTCTGTAATATATGTCAAGTTACTTAAGCTCTCTCAGTTTCATTATGGATATATTTAATAATACCCACTTACTAAGGTCGTTTTGATGATTAAATAAAATAATCTATGAAAGGATTTTTTTTTGCTTTTTTTTTCTATGAAAGGATTTTAACAAAGAATTTGATGCAGAATAAATTTGCAATGAACACTGGTTGTTGTTATCCACTCTGACCCTGGTAAAGAATTTTTACATATTACTTAGAGACGATAATAATAAAAATACTATTAGTGATACTTTCATCAAACATTTTCTCCAAGATTAAACTTGAATATATATGAGTTCATTCATTCATTCATTCATTCATTCAAAAAAAACCCCAAAACACTTATTTCAGCAACAGTAATGTTTCAGGTTTTACATGAGTTGCACAGGCTGGAGGAAAGATTCAGAGAACAAAGGAAAAAGCAGTATTACCTTAAAATTGTTTTCTGACCTCCATAAATTAATATGCAAATAATATACAAATACCTTAACATTTAGATATAGTTCCCTCTATAAAAGAGAAAGTTTGATAAACCAGATAAAGCTATATAATTCTGAATATGAATGACCTTCAGTTAGTAGAAAAGTTCAAAATGAATGAAAATAAAGGAATTTGAAACACTCTGGATATATTTTCTTTTTTTATTTTTCCCTTTAATATTATCTATTGCAAAAAATTTGGTCTACAAAATTTACACCTCAATCTAAGTCCACAGAGCCAAGGGTCAGAAACCTCAACCATCTTTAAGGGATTGTTTTAAGAAATCCCTTCCCTGTGGTGTCACTACCCTGAAGAAACATTTTCTTAACAGTCACAATTTCCTCTGAATATTTCCATAAAACTTTGTGTTTTAGGTTAAAAACAACATTTTCAGTCTCATTATCTTTAAAAACAAAAGTCCAAAAAAAAAAAAGGGTAGAAAAAAGATTAAATTTATAAGTATTTACCATTTCAGGTTGGCAATTTTTTCATTTCATTGAATAAGAGCAAATAAAATATAGGTTTATACTCTAATTCATATAAAATAACATCCTCTGTGGTATTTATCACTGTTGCTTCCTCCCCACCCCACGCCCTTGCTATAGAAGAAACTGATTTGACTTTGAATAAGTTTGAATCCAAATCAAGCTGGATGATTTACGATTGAGTGATTGAATAAACCTAAAATTTATTTAAATGTAAAATGTCAAAAAAATTATTGGCCCTATACATTGCTCAGTATGGCATTTTAAACCATAACGCAACAGAGTATAATCCAGTAAACTGGAAGACATAGTGTGGAAGCCATTTTCTTCCAAGTTTTTTTCTCTATCATTTCTAGTTCCAGCTCCATAGATATGGCATGTTAAAAGGGTGCTTGTTTACATTTGAATAAATTTCCCTAGTAGGCTACCTGTTTCCTCTTTTTTTTTTGGTTATTTTCCTTTCATACTTAAAATTCATTATTTTAAAAATCGATTTTTATTAGAATTCAAAGATAAATTGGCTGTTTTTTTCTTAATCAGTGAGACTATTAATGATTATATATGTTGGAAATTGTTGTTTTCTTTTAAAACTTTATTTAATTTACCCTATTTGAGTGAAAAAAGAATTTGTCTCATTTTAGTAGTTAATATATCAGGACTAGAGGTTGAAACTTTGCATTCTTGGACATAACCACATTTATGTACAATTAGCTTAGTATGATCTGGAGTGCCTTGAAAGAACACTGGGTGTAGGAAAGCTGTGTTCTATTCGTAGATCTGCAGTAATTGTCTGTAAAACCAAATTAGCCACTTCTCCCCTCTAAGCCTCCGTTTTCTAATATAAAAAAAAAGAGAGTGGGTCAGATGGTATCTGAATCCATTCTTCTTATTAATTCCATGAGCTAAGAGTATAAATATACTGTGGAATTACAAGAAGAAAATTTTTAAAAACTTTTTCATTTTTTTTCTTGAAAATTCAGTGGCCATAATTTTTATACTGAGTGTACAAGATTTCAAGTTAGGAGGCAATTGCCTGGAACATTTACCACACTGTTTTAGTTATCAAACTTACATGATGAGATTTTCCTGGAATAAAGTCTACCTAAATAAATTTCCAAAGCACTCCATGGGATTCTAACCTGTATCTATAAATTATTATACAGACCTAAGTGTCTGAGTACAAGATTTTTTACAAGTTGAGTTGACATTCAAAAGTATGCCATGCTCGCAAGTCAGTCAGCTCAATGGACCATTGCATGCACACGATTGTTATTAACCCCTTTTCTTCACTGTCAGTTAAATGGGCTTCCTCATAAAATCACATTCCAGGGTTGACATGGTCTTCTGGCACCCAGAGACCAACCATATAAACTGACAAGCAAGACTAACTAGGCGTGAGGAATTGTTCCAAAAAGATTTCCAGCCCCAAACATTCTAACTAATTGAAGAACAAGAATAGGGTAATTTCACTGCTATTCCTAAAATTACAGCTTTATTGTTTGAAAGTTTATGGGGGACCCGTAAGTTGTGTCTGGTGCAATAATTTCAAAGTCACCTGAGGGGAACAGGAAAGAGTGAGTACTGTACCAGGTACTTTTCTGGCTTCTCAAATATGGGATAAAATGATAACCAGGTGAAACAAACCTAGAATAGCCTAAAACTGGTCTCTTTTCTAAAGGAATTTCCAATTCATGTTGACCTAAGTGATAAACAAAAGCAGCATAGTCTGAGAAAAGAAGTTTTGCCAAGAATTTGAGTTGGGCCTCTCACTGTTGCGGCCTCTCCCGTTGCGGAACACAGGCTCCAGACGCGCAGGCTCAGCGGCCATGGCTCACGGGCCCAGCCGCTCCGCGCATGTGGGATCTTCCCGGACCGGAGCATGAACCCACGTCCCCTGCATCAGCAGGCGGACTCTCAACCACTACGCCACCAGGGAAGCCCAAGAATTTGAGTTTTGAAGAGGTTCTAGTTAATTATAAAATCATTATCACTTTAATTTATGATGTTTAAAAGGATAAAGGGAGGCATCCAAGGTCAAACACTAAGTTGAATAATCAGAGTTGTAACTATAATTTTATCTTGCATTTGATGAGACATTCTTGGGCTGGAGTTATTGCCCAATAGCTGCATGGACCTGGGCAATTGTATGCTGTCCTGTTATTTCCTTCAGCCCCTTGTCCTGATGCTTGCATGTCACTGGCTAATCTCTGAGCTGTTCTTTGGATGGGACTCAGATATCCAAATTTGGGATCTGGTACTATTTATCCATGTTCTTTCCCCAAACTCCTGCAGGTTCACCCTCTCATTTAAGTCCTTACAGACAAAAGAGATCTTTCAGCTTATTTTCTGCCATCAAGGAGGGGCTCAGCACTTAACACCTCATAAAAACTATTTGCTTTCACACTAAAATAAGGAGGCCCCAGGCTAGATATATAAATATATCACAATGATGTAAATATATCACCAGAGGTACACATGTTGAAGAAAAAATTCTACAAATTTCAACAAAATATATGAAAGGAAGAAACAAAAAAACACAGTCCCTTTTCCAAATTTCCATATACTTACAGAAAAAACAGGTGAGAGAAATAGGATCAACAGATAAGGATTACAATGAATATAAAAGGATTAATTATCCCCTTCCAAAGATAGACACTTTTGAATTGGGTAAAGTCAAGCTAACGAGTTATAAAAAACTAACAAAAATGATCAGTTAAACACTATCCTGAAGAGACACCTACAACTTTTAAAACAGTTGAAAATGAAGTTGAAATATAACATATGTCAGGCAAATTCTAATCTATATTTATCAAATTCTAACAAAACACAGAAACATCAAATGAGGGGAAGAAGATGAACTCTTGGGAAATTTTTTATTTTTACAAAATGTATTGCACATTTAGTTCACTACTTGTCAGATTTTTAAAAATACATTATTTAGGAGATTTTGAATGTAAGTATAAAATGGGACTTTGTTTAGAGTGTTTGTGTGTGCACGCACGTATGCATGCGCATGTTGGTGGTTTTGGTATCTAGTATCTTATAATGATTGAGCAGTTTTCTATCTACAATGAATACTTTAGAAGAGTTTACATAACATAGGACATATTAGTTCCTCTGGGTCAGAATGTATCTTTAAATATACTTTCTTGTTCCCTCTGTAGTACTGGATTTTCAGTTTTACAGCTTTTTTTTTGCTATAAACATTACTCATTTATATTTGTATGTTTAAGTATATGTTAGATATTTAAGTATATATAGATATATAGTTATAAATGAGCAAAGTTTATATATTTTAAGCATCTATTTTGCTAGATTTTTAAATATATTATAATAAAGGAGCAGTGCTTCATTTGCCCATTTGTAATTTCATAAAGAATCAATATTGTAAAGAACAGATTGCACCCCTCTTTTCTTTAGAGATAGGAAAGGATGAAAATTTATGTATTTTCATTTGTGTTTTCACCTGCTAGACTTGGGATTTGGAATTTTATATAAATAAACTAATTTATGAATATATTTTATATATTCATATTTATACAACAATTTTATATAAGTAAACTAACAAAGTCTTTATTCAGGAGGCATTTGATCTCTGCAACCAAATGTTTGCCTTGTAGAAGTAAGGTGTTACTTTTTTTTTTTTTTTTTGCTGCTTCTCTTACTTATAAGTTAATAAATGAACTTTGTAATTTGCTGCTTCGGTCTTCTCTGTTTTCTGAAATTGCTCTCATGCAAACCCCTCAAAGAAAATCACTCTTTTTACTTTTATATTCTCAGAGCCTAGCGTGGTACCTGACATATATTAGGTGATCAATATATGTTTACTATTTGAACTATAAACTGACAAAAGTATAGAATGCAGGTCCGATTCCATGTTTTTTGAATAATAGTTAATATAAGTGATGATAATGGTATCTACTAAAATTATAAATTCAGAGAATGGAATTGCAGAAGAGATGAGAAGCCAACTTACTGGAATATTAATCCCTGCTCCTCAAGGCCTCATATGCCGGTACTATTATTACCTTAAATCCCTATATCCTTGACCATTGCCAACTTTGTTGTTTACTTAAATTAGTCAGTTTATTGAAGGATTATGTATTGGAGGCCATTACCCTTAGGGGAAGTCAGGAAATCAAACACTCACTTGGGAGCTCTTTTTAAGTTTGGGTTAGAGAGTGTTTGAGACCTCAACAACATCCTGAATATATCACACCATAGATCCAGGATGTAAAAAGGCTTTACTTATCTACAGATATTTGGGTGCTGTTTAGGTGTCCTAATTTCATGCCATGTGTTGTAAGCCCTTTACATTTTTCAGAGGAGGAAACGAATATTTTGTCTGTCTTTTCAGAAGATTACCAATTACAACCTTAAGAGGAATTAATCACCACTGTAGAGAGGTGCTTTATGAGATAGTGGGGTGATCTTATACAATTTTTTTTTTTACTTTTCTGAGTTTTAGTTTATATGATATGTGAGGTTACATATATATATATATACATATAAAATGTATTTTATATATATATATATATAATATATATATGACAATTTTACGCTACTGTGTTATTTTCTCTCCTAGGTCACTACTTGATTCCAAGTGACTTGACATTACCTATTTTGAAAACTTTGCTCATGTCAATTGAACAGTAAAATTTATCTTGCTACTCTTCTCTAGTTGAATAATTGATGAGAAGGAATTAGAAAACTCAGGGCGTTTGAATACTACAGGAATAAAAATACCTTATGGTGCAATAGTAGAGGACCTGTAAAACTAAAGTGCTAGTTTCAGACTTTGAAACCCCTTAAAGATATTAAAAAGAGTGCTGCTCTCCCCATATTTCTGGAACTATGAAGAAAGCATCAGTGTAGACAACAGATTGTAGCATTCAGGGGATATTTCTCACATCTTAGAATTTTTAATAGATAGCTCCCCCAATGTTCAACGTGGGATTATATTGTTCACAAATTGAATGTTCATAAACTGGGAGGTACCCTTCTCTAGTTATGGCAAATATATTTTGTGTTATAGATAATTAAAGCTGTAGAAATTTAGAGGAATTATAAATCTCCAATAAACAGTATGACTTTACCAAACCTTTATATATGTAATATATCTTTATATAATCAAATATTTATACATAATAATGTAATAAATATCTCTGAGACATAGATTCCCATTTATAAAGTAAGGGAATTCAATGATTTCTAGTGAAAGAATGGAGTCTTCATGGCAAGTGTTATTTCATAAATGAATTTGAGCTGGACCATTAGTGATGAGCATTGAGACTGAAGAGGAAAAAAAAAGAGGAAAGTAGTCTCACTTGGGGATATAAAAGAAGCAGAATCTTAAAATGGATATGAATATGTTTTTTGTACGATAGAACAGAGAAAATATCTCCATATGATTAATTATCAGGTTCCATGGGTTTGGTCAACAATTAGCAGTTGCCTCTGAAATCTATGGTTCAAATATTTCACCCCAATCCCTTGATGATTTTATTCTTTGCTGGTTTTGGATTAAGTCCTAATTCCCAATGAAGACAAATTTCATTCAGGCCTTTGCTGGTCCTTGAAACACATCATTTTGGTGCTTAGCAGAGACGAAGACAGTGAACGGTGGTTTTGTTTTGGTTTTGCAATATGACATTTGGTCACTACACCAGTCCTCACATCTGGTTCCAGTTTGAGATGAAACCACTTAAACCTCATGCACCCACTGAAAGCTGTGGTTTTGTCACAAAATTTTGTCACAAAATTTACATAAACATATAAACACAGGAAAAACTTGCTGGCTTTGTTTTAAAGTTTTGGTTCATTTCTCTGAATTCAAATGAAATAAATTCAGTAAGAACTGAACATCAACAAAATTATGCTAACCAGACTAGACAGCAACATTCCACACTATCCGTGAAAATCAATATAGATGTACTAGCATTCAATATGATTGTGTACTTATTCAATGTTGGCCTAATAGTATATTAACCAACTTCTATTTTGGACAACTGTATTTTACATTTTATTCTTTATTTGGAAAAAGAAGATGGCTACTTTGATTTTTATTTTCTTTGATACGTGAATATTCATAGTGAAATTTTAGGTATAGTTTGCCTTTTTTCTTCTTAGCATGGAGTAATCACACTTTTAGACGTGGAACAAACCTTAGAGTTATCAAATATGTCCATCTCCCATCTGCCATTTTACAGATGTGGATTCAAAGAGAATCTAAACCCCAGATGATATTGACCAGGCTCTGGTTTTGCTCCTATCACATAACTCTTTATCAATTTCACTTGTTAAAGTGTAATAGTGATGAGGCCAATGTTTCCAATTGGATTTAGAAAGGAAGGCTAATTTTACACTCTTTAATTGTAACCACAATCCAAGTTTAGGTTGTCACTCATTTCATGGGAGATCAAAGTGTGACCAAATAAGTTCAGACTTATGCAAAAAAGGAACGCCATGCACTGTCTTAAACAGACACATGTGCACATGTTCACTGTACACACACACACACACACACACCCTCTGAAAGTACACAATTAAAACTTTTAGTGAATCCTCATTACCTGCAGGAAAAAAGACCAAATCCAAAGTCACTCACAACTGGCTTCAATTTCTAAGTCTAGCCTTATTTCCCATGATGTCTCCTCTAGCATCCATGCTCAAACTAATCCCAAACAGCACTACATAATTGACACGTCGTATTCTTTACACTCCTTAGATATTAAGCTTCCTCTTCTCTCTACTTAGCACACCCAGTTCTACCTACTCTACCTGGAAAATTACCATTCAGCTTTCAGCTAACAATTTATGTCTTCAATTAAGTTTTTTCTTTATCCCTCAATTTTGCTCATAGCAGGATCATCAGAATTGTTCAATTTCTTTTTGGCATCTACATAACATTTTGTGCATACCTATGGCATAGCATTTATCACATCTGGTCAAAATTATTTATTTACATGCCTATCTACCTGATTTCAATGCCAAATTCTTGAGACAATGCATCCAGTCCATATGTTTCTTTACACTAAGAGCAGAACACAACCCGACTTCTCCTCAGTTTTTTCCTTCATCTTTTTGCTATTCATGGTGCCATCAGACTGCTAATTTTTTTCTCCTGCTTTCAGTCTCTGCCTACATATATTCCCCTTCCATGCTCCTTTCTGATTACCTGTTTCAAAGTAATGATCATGTCACTTTTCTTCTTAAGAATTTCAGAACATCTTACATACTCTAAGATTAAGTCTGTGGTCCTTATTCCTTATACTGGCAATTAATCATTTTATCCTGATTTCTTTACCGCTTTGTAAATAATCTATTTTTTGTCTGTCTTTGACTATTCACTTTAATGAAAACAACTAGACTTTATCAAATGCGAGTAACTGTAACATCTTCAAACCTACCAGCTCTGAATCAGTCTACCTTGTATCTAAACTCCAATACTCCAGGGACTATGCCTTTTAGATCTTATCACTTTTCACCTTTTCACTGTACTTATACCCCTTATGTCTTCATATAGCTTAGAATCCATCCATGCATCATACTGCCCCTCACATCATACTAATTTTACAAAATTAAAGTTGATCAAAATCATCACTGACCCTGCAATCGTAATGAGTAAAACCTACACGCTCTGCTTAATTATATCACTTTTAAATGCAGCCTGCTAATCTCAAACAGACATTTTATTCTGACCTGTAGTCCATTTAGGGAAATGTACTTTTTTTCTTCCTACTTCTTTAGAGGACTCCTCTAAATCTTCTCTCTTCTCTAACCACTCTTCTCTAACCACCTCCTTCCTGGCCTCACTCTCAGCTCATAAAATTGCCTTCTATTTCACCGAGCAGAAGAAAGCAATTATAAAAAAAAATTGTCTACAAACTTCTGCTACCCCATCTACTCACCTGTAAATATTAGTACCAATATACTCTGCTTTCCCTCCTCTAAGTATGGGTAAACAATTGGTGTGCTAGAAAGCAACTTCCTTGACCACTCAAATACATTACTTATGTAGTTCTCCTTTTCTGTTTTCTCTCATTATTTTTTCTCTCTCTCTCAACTGGACCATTCCAGCAGCATTCAATTTAGACTAACCTATGTCTCATTTCAGGCAAACTTTTTTTTTAATCGGTCTTTATTGGAGTATAATTGCTTCACAATCCTGTGTTAGTTTCTGTTGCACAACAAGGCAAATCAGCCATATGCACACACATGTCCCCCTATTCCCTCCCTCTTGAGCCTCCCTCCCATCCTCCCTATCCCACCCCTCTAGGTCATCGCAAAGCACCGAGCTGATCTCCTGGTGCCATGCTGCTGCTTCTCACCAGCCAACTATTTTACATTTGGTAGTGTATATAGTCGATGCTACTCTCACTTTGCCGCAGCTTTCCCCTCCCACCCCATGTCCTCAAGTCCATTCTCTACGTCTGCATCTTTATTCCCGTCCTGCCCTTAGGTTCTTCAGAACCATTTTTTTTTTTTTTAGATTCCATATATATGTGTTAGCATATGGTATTTGTTTCTCTCTTTCTGACTTACTTCACTCTGTATGACAGATTCTAGGTTTATCCACCTCACTACAAATAACTCAATTTTGTTTCTTTTTATGGCTGAGTAATATTCCATTGTATATATGTGCCACATCTTCTTTATCCATTCATCTGTCGATGGACATTTAGGTTGTTTCCATATCCTGGCTATTGTAAATTGTGGTGCATGACTCTTTTTGAATTATGGTTTTCTTAGAGTATATGCCCAGTAGTGGGATTGCTGGGTCATATGGTGGTTCTATTTTCCTCCATACTGTTCTCCATAGTGGCTGTATCAGTTTACATTCCCACCAGCAGTGCAGGAGGCAAAACTTTTCTTGACTGTATCTCTTCATCTAGCTACTGTTCAATTTCTTTGGCACATTTTACAACAAAACTTCTCAGAAGAGTTAACTTTCACTATTTCTTCTTTATCTTTTCTCTCTTAATCCTACTTTGGTGAGGTTTTAATTATTACCAGTCTACTCTAACACCTCTTGTCAAGGTCACTAATTACTTCTCCAATACCAAATCCAATGGTCACTTTTCAGTTTTCAAATTACTTAAACATATTTGTCACTGTTGATTACTCTCTTTTTGCTTCATTAAGTTATTGTGGCACTGATTCCTTTTGACTCCCCTATTACTTCTTTCTTCATTAGCACTCCTTTCCTTGCTGATTCTTCCTCCTCTCCCTGGCCTCTAAATCTGTAGTACCTCCGGACTCAATGTCAAGCCTTCTTTTCTCAGTTAGATTTATTACATCATTTATATAATCCAGTCACAAGGTGTTAAAGACCATGTATCTCCTGATGACTCCCAAATTTTTATTTCTAGCCCAGTTTTTTGCCCTGAACTCTAGACCCATACATTCAACTGCCTATCAAAATCTCTGCTTAGTTACAAATAGGCATCTCAAACTATGTCTACAGCGGACATGTAGATTGCCTAACAAATCCCTGTTCTTCTGGGGTTTTTCTCACCTGAGTGAATGTCAACTCTATTCTTCCAGTTACTTGGGCTAAAAAACTTGGTGTCAATCTGACTCCTCTTTTATCAATATTTGACCCATTGTCAAATTTTATCAGTTCAAAGTATTTCCAGGATTTGACCATTTTCATCACTTCCTCCATAAAAATCCAGATCCGTGTCACAAACACCTCTCACCTGGATAATGTCCATAGCCTTCTGCTTCTGTTCTATCCTCTTTGGGCCTTCTCACCACACTAGTCATAGCACCTCTTGACAACGAAAGTCAGAACATTCCACCATTTTGTTCACTGCGCTCCAATGGCTTCCCAACTTGCTATCACCTAGGTGCTTCATGTCTAAATCCCCTTGTTCCCAAAGCACTTCTGCAAACTCATTTCCTATCACTCTCCAGCTCATCCCCAATATTGCAGTTACACCTGTCTCTATACTTTTTCTTGAACATTCCAAGCATGTTCCCACTTCAGGGCATTTCCACCTATTGCTTCTTCTGCTTTGATACTCTTCCCCAGATGTTTGTATGAGTCACTCTCCCATGTCCTTCAGGTCTCTGTTATAATGTCACTTATTAGAGAAGCCTTTCTCAAGCAATTTTGTAAAAGCTTAAGTACCTACAAACTGCTTTCCCTTACTCTCTGCTTTATTTTTCTCCATAGCATTTACTATCTTCTTGTACTCTATATTAATTTATTTGTTTATTGTCTGTCTCCCCCTACTGGAGTGCTCCATAAGAACAAGGACTTTATCTCATTCACTACTATTCTCTAGCAACTAGTATGACACCTCCTACATCGTACTTGCTCAATAAATATTCACTGAATAAATGAGAGAATTAATTAATGTCCCTTCATTGTCTGACATATATGGCCAGTATCAGCAACACTTGGTTAAATGCCCTGCATTCCATAAAAGGTCTTGTATTTTTCCTTCTATCTTAATGCATTTTCCAGAACCTACCCATGCCCCCATTTCCATACACTCAATTCATACCTATATTTCAAGGCTCAATATATATGCCATATTATATGAAAAGACCTTACCAACTGGAAGTTATATCATTTTTTAGACTATCCAAAATACTTTATAAATGTAATATAATATATTGGGACTTCTAGCACTTTTTCTTCTATCACTCTATAAATTCTTAGAGAGTAAGTACTGTCTATCCTCCTGTCTACTTTCTACTCCAATTCCACACTGTAGCACATAGGAGCTCCTCAATAATTGCTTTTTGAATAAATATAAACATCAAAATTTCCTTTCACTAGTGTATGCAAAAGTATACAGAAATCCTTACCATGGCTTCAAATCAGAGCTTTAAGAAAATAAAATTCAAACTGCTTCTATATGCTTACATCATCTTACATGATCTTGCCAAACCCTACAATTTCACTTTGGAACATCCTACACCTCAGTCACCATGCTTCTGTTATACTAGTCTTTTTTTATTTTTTTCTGGAATCTTCCAAGCTGTGTTCCACCATAGGACCTTTGCCCGTACTGCTTTTGTGCTTGGATTGTTACCTGGCTTGTTGTTTTGTAAATTGATAACTCAGGTATCAGTTCCAATATCACCTTCTTATATATGGCTCCCTTCCTTGCCCACCTAACCTAAGGTCTCTGCCAACTCCCTCTTTATCAGATCTCCCTAAGTTATCGTCTTCATAGCATTTGCCACTATTTGAAATTACATTTTGAAATTTCTTTACTTGTTAAGTGCATGTATTTTACCTCCTCTCCTCTCCAATCTCTTGCCTCCCTTCTCCCTGTAACCCACATCTCATACACCGGCAAAATGTCTTGCATGGAGAGCATGGGTCATTTGCCTTTTCACTACAAGGTCCCCCATGCCTAAAACTGTGGCACCTTATAGGAACTAAATAAATGTTTGTTATTTTTAAGAGATCCATTGCTTTTCTTGACGTTGCAAATGAACAACTATAGAGGTTTATTTATCCTTCATTAATGGCAATGTTCCAGCATGTATTAATTGAGCAGGATTTCTTTGTTGCTTCTCCCTTCATCACAGGAATGCATCTACTTATTTAAAGAAGGAAAGCACATCTTCTGGAGAATATCTCTTCAGAGATACACTAAAGGCAAGAGGAGTCCTGAAATGAACTGTAATTGGCTCATAAAGTCACCTCTAGCCCTTCCCATTTGTGAAAGTCAAAACAGAGCTCCTGAAGTAAGCACTTACCTTCCTACTCATGGACCTAATTTGTGCTGCTGAAGTCATACAGCATCAATAGTTTCTGAAGACAGATAGTCTGAAAATAATTCCCCAAATCTCAAAAAGAGAACTAATCCAGGATGGGAATATACACAGTAATATTCCAAATCACTAATATTTAAGAACTTTGGTATCTTGTGGCAAATATGGTTTTCAATGCTTTTGTGTTTATAGATTTATTAAAATCTTTTTCATGAGACCAAGAAAATAGTCTATATAAACATACAGAATTGACACCATGGAAACAGAGTCATGATGAAGTATTTTATACTTAGCTGTCTTAATGTTTTTCCATTGTGGTTGACATTTGCTGAAGACAAATGGAAACATCTTGTTTTAACGTGATGCTTTCTGGGATCCTCCCAAGCATGCACAATCTCTCTTCTTTTTCTTTCTCTCTCATTTTACAATGTGTTGCTTTCTACCTTGTATTCTAATGTCTCATTACTCCAAAGAATGTATTTCTCCAATCATTTGGCATTGCCTTCTATAATTTGAAGTACACGGAAGGTATTGAATAAATGCTTGTGGAATATACAAATAACAATATTTTGTATACAGTTTTTTTTAACATCTTTATTGGAGTATAATTCTTTACAGTGTTGTGTTAATTTCTGCTGTATAACAAAGTGAATCAGCTATATGCATACGTATATCCCCATATCCCCTCCCTCTTTCATCTCCCTCCCATCCTCCTTATCCCACCCCTCTATGTGGTCGCAAAGCACGGAGCTGATCTCACTGTGCCATGCAGCTTCTTCCCTCTAGCTATCTATTTTACGTTTGGTAGTGTATATGTCCATGCCACTCTCTCACTTTGTCCCAGCTTACCCTTCCCCCTCGCTGTGTCAAGTCCATTCTCTACGCCTGCATCTTTATTCCTGTCCTGCCCCTAGGTTCTTCAGAATTTTTTTTTTTTTTTTTAGATTCCATATATATGTGTTAGCATATGATATTTGTTTTCCTCTTTCTGACTTACTTCATTCTGTATGACAGACTCTAGGTCCGTCCACCTCACTACAAATAACTCAATTTCATTTCTTTTTATTCACCCCCATTTTATACACCGATTTCAATACACTAAAAAACATAAGGCAAAGGAGAAACTCATACTTTTATGGCTCTATTTGACACAGGTACCACAAATCAGCATCTTACCCAGTCCCATGGCAGGAGGGGGTGCCTAGATTCACCTTATGCAAGTTTGAGCAGAGTTCACAGTGTGGAAGGGAAACTAAGGTGACCTTATATAAGGGTATCTTTGGACAAACTCGATGAATTTTTGTTATTTCTTATACATCTGAATATATAATAGGAATTGATATTTATATGCTTTTATTTCTCAATTCCATCTGTGGCCAAGTGGATTCTCTCAATCGGACAGAGTCACATGTAGAGAAGTGATAGTATCTTTGGGGCCCCACAATCCCAATGACAACTTTGAGCTACAAGTTTCTGTGACAGATGATTTTGCCAGTTGGAGACTCAAGCAAATGAAGCAGCCTCCATTTGGAGGTTCCCCTTGAGATTCTGGACTGATTGCCTCTCTTCCATGTCTAACAGTTATATCCACTTTGAAAGGCAGCTATTAACTTTCCATAGAAACACCTGACTCATGGGTTCCTGTTACTCTTCAGCCTGATAGTCTGATAAGATATGTCAACTTGAATACAGTAAATAATATAGTAGGAAAGCCTCAAAATATCTTGCTCATCAAATGGAAATGGTATATCCAAGAATGCAGCTAACTTCATTCCAGAGGCATCTCAGCTTTACCTTGTGCACTTGGGAGAAAGTTTATTTTACACTCCACTGCCTCAAGCAAAGTCACTAGCTCAGTGGAGCCCTTGATTCACAGAGGTCTCCTAAGCACCTAGTCCTGGTACGCTGCCGGTTGAGCTAAACTGCTCTTCACCAGTGTGTTCTGGGCTGCTGCAACTGTTCAACCGTAGTACTAGTAATGTAGAAGCAAAGTTGATTGTGGTTGTTCCTCTCTGTGGGCAGAATTCAAGTCCATTCTCGTAGCTCTGGCCATACTCCGCTGAAGGAACTTTGTTATATTTGATTCTGTTGCCCTTGGTCTAGCTTTTTGATCTTCCCCTTGGAAAACCACAGATTAGCAGATTTAGGATACTCTTATTTGGATCCATGAACTGTTGAAACAAATTGCAGCTGCTGATTGAACTATCTGGGTCGCTTATATAGATGCCCATGGTATGGGCCCAGTTTTAGAGACTGGATGGATCTAGCTGTTGAAGAAGATTTCACTGCCTAGACCGCCATTGCTTTGGACACAGAAACACGTCCATCACGTGGACTGAGCACACATTATAGGACCCAATATTTCTAATGCAGAGGTTACCACTGGATGTCTGGTGTGTTAGTTCTGCTCAAAGTTAACTCATTTGATCCGTGGTAAGAGAGGCCACACTGCAGGAGGAGGGGCCTCGATGGACGTAGAGTCAAGGGAACTGAAGTATATTCCATGATCCCTATGATCCATTCACAGGTATTTGGAATTGTCGAGCACTGGAACCACCGCCTCAGATATGGACTTAAAAATATTTCTGACTCATCTTTCTCAGCTCCTCATGAGCTACACGGTTTAGTAAGGCAATGTGGTCACTAAACATGGCTGTTTCTCAGAAAAGGATCTCCTATATTGAAAACTGGTCACTCCTATTTTGAAAATTCTGGATTGCACCCTCTTTATTCTTGAACATACTTCTTTCTTTCCCCTAACGGCAACCCAGGCTGGACTGTTTGGTTCGCCCTTCAAGTGGCCACCCAGACAAAATTGTTCAAACTTAATTGTGGTTCAGCCACCTGTATCCTTTATTTGGATGGACATGGGGGTAATTTACTACTTGGTTGCATATGCTGCTCACTTAACATCCCTAAGTAGCCCACAAGAGCCAAAGTGGGTGACATACTGAACCTCTGTAAGTTTTATGAAAATGCCTTTGTCCCTCTTGCACTTGAACTTTCTAGACCACAGGTATGGCACGAGCAGGGGATTGCTGAAAAAAATGTTACAGATATAGCAATGGGATACACCAACTTTGTGGCAATGGAGGTGAAATAATAACCCAGGTACTTGTGGAAGGAACAATAGAATCCCGCAGAAAGAGATACATTAATGATCTTTTTCTTTAAGATCCACCACCGGCATCTTCCTCACGAAGGAAGATACCGTGACATGGCTCTTCCAAACTGTTGCAGGCACCTAACTTCAACTGGAAAAGATGATAAGAAATGCGTCCTTGGCTTTAGCTGAAGTGATTGATGATAGCTTTAGAGGTTCATTATTTTCCCTATCACAGTGAGTGAAGGGAGCCAGACACGCACAGGACACACTGTATGATTTCATTTATACGAAATTCAAGGACAAGCAAAACGAATCTATAATGCTAGAAGCCAAAAGAATAGTTACCCCAGGGATAGGGGCTGTATCGACTGGGAAGGGGCATGAGGTTATTTTCTGCAGTGATGGAAATGTTCTGTATTCTCATCTCTGCTGTGGTTAAATGTAAAATTCAAACATCTGTATAGTTTAGACTTGTGAACTTTAATATATGCATGTTACCCTCATTAAAAATGTTTTTAAAAAAAAGATTTCTAGGGGGATATCACGTTTTTCTCCCTTTCCATCTAGTGTCAGAGGTAAGAAATTCAAATTCTCATTGTCTGTGTCATGTGTTTGATTCACCCTTACTTCCTGTAGAGCCCTTTGGGGGTCCCAGTTTTATCTGAGAGGTGTCAACTTGAGAGTTTGCTGAACTTCACCTTATGCTCCCATATCACGTGTAGTCATCAAAGTGTTTTCTCTGTGGTTTGGCAGACATTCTCAGAGTAAACGGCTATACAACCCGACACATCCCAGGGTTTCTGTTTTATTTGTTTATTCTGCTCAACAGATCTCTATTTTCACGTCACTTTAAAATGAGTTTTAAAAGATGCATGTGTATGTGCCTATGTGTGAATACATGGGCATTTCAAACACCCTTTATTCAGCATTATACGGTCTTAGTCAAAAAGGTCATTCTGGCTAGCGCAGAGTTTGTACCAAGTACTAAGGAGGGGTCCACATATGGCTGGCTTTATTTTTCATTGCTTTTCTTTATGGAAGATGTTCAGCTGCCATAAACAGAAGTTGGCCAAAATATTGCCTGTACTGTTAACTTCCAGTATAATTCACTTAAATATAACAGGCTAACCTCAGTGATAACAGTTAAAATGTTCCATCTTAGGTTTCTTTTAAGTATTACCATTATGGTGCTACTGAGTGTTTTCTTTTGATAAAAAGAAAAATGCCATGGGCTGCAGTGTTCTTTCATCACTTTTCTCACCAGGCCCATTAATATGCTTGTAATACTAGTGTCAATTATTTTATTTGATAATGCTTATTATGGTATTTGTATATTTGTTTGCATTCCAATTTTGTTCATTAGTGTCTAAACTGCATCCATGAAATAAATGTAAATACTAATGTAAAAATAAAGGACTTTGGGCTTCCCTGGTGGCGCAGTGGTTGGGAGTCCGCCTGCCAATGCAGGGGACACGGGTTCGTGCCCCGGTCCGGGAAGATCCCACGTGCTGCTGAGCAGCTGGGCCTATGAGCCGTGGCCGCTGAGCCTGTGCGTCCGGAGCCTGTGCTCCGCAACGGGAGAGGCCACAGCAGTGAGAGGCCCGCGTACCGCAAAAAGAAAATAAAAACAAACAAACAAAAAAAAGGACTTTTAAGAGTTGCTCTCTCAATTTTAGTTTTCCTTCTGTGCTTTAGACCTTTTGTTTTCAGGCTTAGTTTGAGTGGGAGGTTTTTGTTTGTTGTTTGTTATAATGCTCTTGATATCTGTAGTCCTTGGATCCAATATAGCTATTTTGCAGATGCACTCCTGTATCCTCATCCCCCAATCCAGAACCAGGTCCTATATTTACAACTGAGTGCTACTCTCCTGTGACAAAACTATGAAAAGACTTATTCATTCACTGAACCCCAGATGGCTTGACACAGGTCCTTTGTGTATGGCTTTGTATTCTTTCTCTCAGCAACTCAGATATACAATTTCTACGTAAGTAATCACTACAAGTGGTCACAGTGTTTTAGCCTGTCTCTTGTTGATTGGAACAGCCAATCCTGGCTTCTCATTTAATAGAATAAACATGGCTTGCGTCACTTGACATACATACATACCCTGTAGTCAGAGAAATTAATTACCTCACTCTGATTCTGGTACCAGGGTGTAGAAAACATTGGCTGAAGTCCACAATTGTCCCTGCAAATTTTTGTTTTGGTCAAACACAAACTTGTTTCTGTTTAAAATTTTATTTTTAGAAGTATATTTTATTAGTCGTTGTGATATTTAAAGAGAAGGGAGCAACAAAATTTACCTGACAGTGTGCCATCTGACTTAAAATACCTGCCTCTGGATTTTTGTAGTTGCTGATCCCTCCATGAGAAATGCACAGTAAACCATTACTTGGTCTTAACACTTTGACCAACTGAAACCTATTTTGCGAAGCCTTTCTACTCTCATTTTCCTAGGAAGATTGAATAAGCCTTAACCTTATATCCTCATTGCATTTTAAACATGCCCCTTTTATAGCTCTTATCATACTGTATTGCCTTGTTTTCATGCATTTTTTTTCCCTGTGAAATTCTGAGCTCCTTGAGAGCAGGTATCATATCATGTTCAAATCTGAATCATCCGCACATAACAATGTGCCTTCTGAATTAAGTATTCAAAGTATTATTAAAATTAATTAACTAATTAATTACATACCTCAATTTAATTTCCAGGATTTTATCATTTGACTCCATACAAGTTCTGCTTTTTTTCTTTCCACTCATTTTTAACAATCACTCACTGCACCCACTAAGCTTATTGCCTCATGTTTCCCAAACATGCTGTGACATGCTTATCCTTTTCTTTGGGCTTTTCTCGTACTTGGAATGTTGTCTCCCTGCTTTGAAAATTGGTGGTGTATGTGTGGTATATTTAGCAACTCTCTATTTACAGCAGTATTTTTAAATCATGAAATGAAATGAGCAATGTATATATTTTTAAAAGACATACAAATGGAAAGCCTCAGGGAAATTGTAGGGAAACTAAGGGAAGTGATTCAAACCTAGGTGACATTAAACACAAGTTCAAGTTTCATTCTGCTTGCATTGGTCTGAATTTCATCGAACTGTCTGATATATGCCAGCGTTTTAATGGGCAACAGAGAAATATAACTTATAATGTCTGATGTGCGTCATGCTGTAGTTTGCTTTCCAGAGGTTAGAAGGCTAAGGAGCTTATTTGGACTTTGCTGTTGCAAAACCACACAAATATTATGCTGATGTTAGAACATGCAATTTGACTAAAATGTGTGTTTATAAAACCATGTGTATGTTCCCTCCAAACATGATATTAGATAAAACAAGTACCACTAGAACAATTTTGCTTGTGTTTAAAGAGGATACCAATGTAGTGTTTGGATTCATCCCACACAGTTTTCAATTCACATTTTAAGAGTGTGGCAGGATACAACCAAAAAATGGAATTTTGAAAGCTAAATCTGTTACTGACATGTATTTTTTTGAGTGACAGTCTTCAGATAAAGGAGGAATATTCTCCTTTTAAAAAAAAATAGATCACAAACACACAAAAAAGAAAGCATGCCCTAAGTAAACTCAAAAAAAAAAATACATCACATAGGAAACTCAAAGTGATCAAATTTATTTCTCCTATTAATTTTAGCAGCTGCATTTATGAAAGCCACATGAGAAATGAGATTTCTTTTAATTTAAGCTTAGTTAGTAAGACATGTCTCAAAACATAGGAAAATAGGTAAATTAGCTGTTGGGTTAAACGTCTGTTAACTCTAGATGCTTAATAATATTTATCAATTCACTAGTAACTAATCTGACTAAAAAAAGTGTCTGTGGATGAATGCAGCATAGAAGTTTAAGCCTAGAGATTTTGAACGTCTGCCTGGATTTAAACCCCAGCTTTACCACTCTTGGCCAAATTACTTATGTACTCTCTGCCTAAGGTACTTCTTGCATAAAATCAGTATCTATGGCATAGTATATTTTTAAGTGAATATGGTCTAGAATATATGGCTAATTTCATTTATACATATACTTTTCTAACAATACTGTGCACGTACATAAAAATACATGTATCTGTGTACATATGTGTGTTACAAAATAAAATTCATATATTTATATAAATATATATATACGAGTTCATATATATTTACACATAAAAAAATACATGTATCTGTGTACATATGTGTGTTACAAAATAAAATTCGTATATTTATATAAATATATATATACGAGTTCATATATATTTACACATAAAAAAATACATGTATCTGTGTACATATGTGTGTTACAAAATAAAATTCGTATATTTATATAAATATATATATACGAGTTCATATATATTCACACGTAAAAAAAATATACCTACAGGGCTTCCCTGGTGGCGCAGTGGTTGGGAGTCTGCTTGCCAATGCAGGGGACGCGGGTTCGCGCCCTGGTCTGGGAAGAACCCGCATGCCGCGGAGCAACTGGGCCCGTGAGCCACAATTACTGAGCCTGCGCGTCTGGAATTCGTGCTCCGCAACGAGAGGCCGCGATAGTGAGAAGCCCACGCACTGCGATGAAGAGTGGCCCCCGCTTGCCACAACTAGAGAAAGCCCTCGCACAGAAACGAAGACCCAACACAGCCATAAATAAATTAATTAATTAATTTTTTAAAAAGTTTAAAAAAGAGATTAAAAAATATATATACACCTACATATATATGAGTTCATATATATATATGTGTGTGCATGAAGTACTTTGAACAGTAAGTTCATGGTAAATAATATAAGTGTTATTGATTATCATCACTAATATTGCCATTATTAATGACTGCCTATGCTTTTAGCTAAGGTCAGCATCTCCATTTGTAGTTTTTTTTTGTTTTTTTTGCGGTACGCGGGCCTCTCACCATTGTGGCCTCTCCCGCTGCGGAGCAGAGGCTCTGGACTAGGGCACAAACCCGTGTCCCCTGCATTGGCAGGTGGACTCTCAACCACTGCGCCACCAGGGAAGCCCTCCATTTGTACTTTAACGCACATCCACAGTAGCCTACTCCATTTTATTCTGTTTTCCCTTTCCCACATCATCAGTTTTCCCCTCTTTACTTGATTTTCCTATCAATATTCAAACTTACCAAAATTTGTCCCACTTTACACAAAGTGCCATAGCAATGGAGGACAAGGTGTTTTTATTATTCCAATAAGTGATATTGGGACAGTTGGAAATCTATATTAAAGTAATTTTGCCCTGTACCTCACACTTACCAATTCCAGAAGGATTGTAGACATATATGTGAAAGATAAAACAATATATGTCATATAGGAAAACAGGAGAATACCTTCATTACTCTGGGATGGGCAAAGATTTTTTAAGTAGAACGCAGTAAGACTCTAATCATAAAAATAAAAACTTGAAAAATGGATCTTTATTAAAATGTAGGCCTTCTGCTCATGAAGAGACATTGATAGAACGAAAAGGAAAGCCACAGAGTTCAATAAGATGTAACTCATATAACAAAAAATTTGTATTCAAATATATGATGAATTACTACAATTCAGTAAGAAGAAAACAATAGAATTACTGGTTAAGCACTTCAGAGGAGGATATTCAAACAGACAATAAAGCTCTCAAATGGTGATCAGATAAAAGGAAATTAAAATCAACATAAAATACTACTTCAAAAAGAGTCATGTACCACAATGTTCATTGCAGCTCTATTTACAATAGCCAGGACATGGAAGCAATCTAAGTGTCCATCGACAGATGAATGGATAAAGAAGATGTGATACATATATACAATGGAATATTACTCAGCCATAAAAAGAAACGAAATTGAGTTATTTGTAGTGAGGTGGATGGACCTAGAGTCTGTCATGCAGAGTGAAGTAAGTCAGAAAGAGAAAAACAAATACCATATGCTAACACATATATAAGGAATCTAAAAAACAGGTTCTGAAGAACCTAGGGGCAGGACAGGAATAAAGACACAGACATAGAGAATGGACTTGAGGGCATGCAGAGTGGGAAGGATAAGCTGTGAGGAAGTGAGAGAGTGGCATGGCCATATATATACTACCAAATGTAAAATAGATAGCTAGTGGCAAGCAGCCATATAGCACAGGGACATCAGCTAGGTGCTTTGTGACCACTTAGAGGGGTGGGATAGGGAGGGTGGAAGGGAGACGCAAAAGGGAAGAGATGTGAGGATATATGTATAGCTGATTCACTTTGCTATAAAGCAGAAACTAACACACCATTGTAAAGCAATTATACTACAATAAAGATGTTAAAAATTTTTTTTTAATTAAAAAAAATAATACTTCACACTGACCAACATAGGTAAAAATAAAAAGATAGATGATGCCAACTGTTGGTAAAGATGTGGAGCAACTGGAATTCTCATACACTACCAATGGGAATATATAGATACAACTACTTAAATAACTCTTGTTATTATTGATTAAAGCTGAACTTACATATAACTTATATCCAGTGATTCTAACATACTATCTGATTTACATTTTTATTTTGTTAATGTCTATTTTCTCCAATAGAACCATGAGGACAGGGGATTTTATCTGTTATGTTTGCTGCTGAAACCTAAGTGTCTAGAACATAGCCTGGCCCATTGTATATGCTTAATAAATGACTTTCACTTCCTTTAGAAGCATCTGAATGGGAAGCTTTTTATTTGCTACACATTACCTTTTGCCCTTATGATTATTCTTCTGTGATTTTTCAGGACAAAGAATTTGGTTCTAGCTAAAAATGTGATAAAATGAATAAGTATATAGTATATAATAAAAGTATAAAATGAATAACTATTACAATCTATAATAATTCTGATTTAAAAAACCTCAGTCTCTCAAAACAAAAATGATAAAACATAGCATTTTTAATCTCTCAAGTCTTTTAAAGTAACTCTGGGTCATAATATTATTTTTATAGCACCTCAGTAATGTGAAGTGGACAGTGAAATATTTTTATTATCATTTAATCCAACTGTGACCTAGGTAATTGATTCTGAAGAAATTTAAAACTGAGTGGATTAAAAGTATCATGAGAATGGTATTGGGTAGATTGCTTGATTGATTTAACTTTGCAGCCTCAGAGAGAAGATGCTAAAACTATAGAAGGAGAGATTTATATCAGAAATTAGAAAGCCTAAAGCAATTAAGCCCTAAGATAGACTTTTGTTATGGTTGTGAAAATTTCCCTGAGAGTTTTTAAGAAAACAGCAAACAACAAATATTTGTAGAACAGCTGCAATGTAGATAAATTAAATTTAAGCTCCTTCCCCCCCAAGTTTGGGGCTAGAAAATATAGCAGGCTTTTCATTTCCTAAGGAATAAGACATGAGTCTATCATAAGTAAAACTGATGGATACAGTCACAGTTCCTTAGCAATTAGTGGGGATGGGCACAGGGAGGGGAATAATTTGCCCCAAAATCAAATTTAGTTTTCAAACCTGTATTTATGATTTTGAAAAGAGCCAAGAACAGAAAAAATTTAAATAGTTATTAGGGGTTTTACGGAAACGGAATAAATGAATGGTTTCAATGGTAAGCCAAATATAAGTATAAAAAAGGATAACTTCGCACTAGCAGGAAACCCTTAGATCTTAAAATAATACATTTCAAAATGAAGATACCCATTCTTGAAAAACAATAACAAAGCCAATCAAAAATGATTTTCCCTTTCTAAGGCCTCTCCAGAGTTTTAAGGCATTGCTTCTATATTGGCTTTTTTTTTTTTTTGAATCTTTAATTTGACATTCAACTTTATAGGAGGTATAGAAGAATGTTCTACTTTTATTATTAAAGTATGGTTTAAAATCTTAAATATCCAGGCAGCTCCTTCTCTCTGTAAATTATTCTAATAGTATATAACAATTTTATTTTGCTTGATTTATTTAAATAACATGAATTATTTATTCAGTGTCTATGCGACAGTCACTATATTAGGTGCTGTGGAAAAATAGAAGAATTAGATACAGTCATTTGCCTGAAGGAAACTCACAACAAAGGGGGAAGAAATGAATATAAAAATAAATCATATACATATAAATATCTGAATATATACGTACGTAAATACATGATGAGACAGAGATGAAAGAAAAGAGGAAAACAGTGAAGTTGAAAATAAGTTTATTAAGAAATAGTAGTTCAAACAGTGTCCTACAAAATATAGAAAGAAACTGAAGGAAGCAGTTAGAATTCTGGGGGATTTGGCCAATTCTAGAGATGAGAGATCTTATCACTAAGTTGGGACATTAAAAGGTGTGAGAAGTGAGCAGAAGGTCAGGACTGGTTGAAAACTATTTAAAGGATGCATACTATTCACTAGGGAACAAGAGAGGAAAAAAAAATTCTGGTAAATAAAATAGCATAAGAAAAACATGATTTCCTTAAAGAAAATGAAGGCATATAAAAATTCTAGTACCATACATTTTTTTTTTTGCATTCTAAAAACTTCAAAAAAAAACCAAGCAAATGCTATTAGAAGAGTAGGGATTGAACATTTTTAAAAGTTGCATGTTTTTTAAAATCCCTTTGATTTTTTTTCAAAGTGATGCCCATAGGCTGGAAGGAGTCTTTCCTGAACATTTGCAGGGCTGGGGCAAGTGTACAGTGGAGCTCTACATATCATACAGGGAAATGTTCTACACTGAACTAGAAGACCAGGTAGAAACTTAGAATTAGCTACTTGCTGGAAAAGTGGCAATGCATGAAGAGCTGGCCCTGGCCCCTGAAGAGTCGACCACTCCCTTCCTCCTCACTCCAAATTCCATTGACCTGTCCTGTGAGCATCTGTTCACGATGGTGGAAACTCCAACCCACACAACCAACTTCTCTTTATGTAGCTACAAAAAGGCACTTTGCAGTGTGATTCATCTTTGGGAAAAAGGACATGGGGAGGAGGCCCAAATAACCTTAGACAGTTTGCACAAAGAATTCCAAGGTCTTGTGTGCCCAGATCATGGTTTAGAAGTTGGAGTGTGTTTCTGGTTAGTTGTGTCTCCTAGGTCCCTCAGATTCCTCACCCTGTGGGAGGGGCATGGCTGGAGGAGGGGCAGAGTGGATGATCTCTAAAACAGTACTACTTATAGAACAGTACTCCAACTGACACCATGAACTACTTGTTACTGTTCCATGGTGAGATAATTTGCTTCACCAGAATGTAAATGAACTACATCACTAAGCATGTTATTTATTTTTGTTAACATTTTTCTTTAGAACGGCTAGGTAAAGAAACCAATACTAATTTACATTCTGATACAAGTTTCTTATTCTGCCATGGATCCACTCATGAAGTGGTACTGCTCTAAAGTATGAGGCTAAAACTGGGGCCACTCTTGACCAAGTCTAGAGAGTTACAAGAGACCAATACAAGCAAACAAGCTGATTTTTTGATGCACAACATATTCTAATGTAGGAATAACTATCTCCACTGTCCAAGACAGTTCTGTCAGAGATGAAGTCACTAATGAACTCACATTATATTCTTCCCAGTAACAGCATCAATTTAATTGGATTTAAAATATAAAACATGAATATTTTGGACACTACATTTTTATTCCGTAAAGTCAGTCCTAACTTTGTATTCTGTCTTCTTCCAAGATTAGTGCTACTAGTTATAATTAAATGCAATGATTATATGAAAAGGATTTTGGTAATCTAATGTAAAACCATAGATGTGAAGAAATGAAAGTTTTCAACTCAATCTAATTACTTATAGCCAAATAACAAAAGTGATGAATTATAAGACTACTGTAGACTACCTGAACTCTGTAACTAGAAGTTTTTATTTCTGTATTATAGAAAAGATCAGATTGGAGGTATAATAGTTGGTCCGATATCTTCTAATTTAAAGAGATCAGAACTATTAGCATTCAAATTTATAGAGTTGATTAATTAGGAGTTATCTCCCAATAACTAGAGTTCTTCCCTTAGGAATCACTCTAAGAGAAGACATTTAATATATTTGTTTCTTTGTTTTAAAGATGTAAGTAAATATATCACAGAGAGGCTGGCTATCAAAGAAATTTAACCTCAAAAATAGTTCCCTTGATAATTAATCAAAAAATGTATTTAATCTCAGAAATTGCAAGTTCCATCAGAAAATGGATTTAATTTACGCACATTTATTTCACACACTTTTTAGAATACAGTGTTTTACAATAACAATACTATTGAAATGTTAGAGTTAATAGATTATTATTTTAAAAAGAGAATTCCATCAGCAGAGTGAATGTAAGGAGATAATTTTGAAAGAAGTAATTTGAGCTCAACAGCTGTAGAGTACAATTCATTGTTACATGGGCTCAAGTGTACAGATCCAGGAAAGAACAACTAGGACCTCTTTAAATCTGATTTCTAACTCCTGGCCCTAAAACTCATTTGGCTCCAGGGATGATCCAGATGTTCAGGTTCATTTCAGCTCAAGCCTGAATGAAATCTAAGAATAGAATTCAAGAATGCCCCGACTACAAGAGGTCATGAAGATTGGCTTGTCGATCACTTTCTTTTCATAGATATAGAAACTGAGTTCTGGCAAGAGTAGGCGACTTTTTCAAGACTCACAGAACAATGAGGTCATGATTTTCTTTCCTAAATCAGGATTCACCCTCTACCACTGCTGCCCTAAAACTAATTTTATTAATTACCTTCCTTTAGCCACCCAAGCTCACTAAGAATAATAACTTGTGATTGAGTAAGAAGCTCATTCTGTCTAGGATGGACCATCTAGTCTTGGATACATAGCTACATCATTTATTCATTCATTCAGCCAAATACATGCTGAATAACTTCTACATTCAAAGCAGAGCTGGGCATGATGAATCACACAGAGAGGATTAAAGCATGGACAGTACCCCTACTATCATCAAAAGTAGTAGTGACTGCTACTAGATGATAAGCTTTTGATAACAGTAAGGGTACTGAACATGCTTTAATCCTCTCTCAGCTATTGGCAACAACATGGATGGGCCTAGAGGGTGTTATGCTTAGTGAAATCGGTCAGACAAAGTAAGACAAATACTCTATGTTATCACCACTTATACTTGAAATTTAAAAAATAAAACAAACAAATATATGTAACAAAACAGAAACAGACTCATATATAGAGAGAACAAACTAGTGGTTACCACTAGTCTGAGAGGGGCAAGATATGGGTATGGGATTAAGAGATATAAACTACTATGTATAAAATAAATAAGCCACAGGGATATATTGCAGAGTACAGGGAAATATAGCCATTATTTTATAGTAACTTTAAAGGTAGTATAATCTATAAAAATCTTGAATCCCTGTGTGGTATAACTGAAACTAATATTCAGTATAATATTGTAAATCAATTATACTTCAATTTAAAGAAAGAGAAATAGATACAAATATCCAATGTGATTTTTATTCTAATACAAAAAATTCTATCTTCTTTGAAGGATGAGTTCATAGGTTATTAGAAGAGGTAAAGAGCATATCCAATCGCAGGATGGTGAGGATAAAGCTTCAAAGTGTAATTGGTGACTGGGACTCAAAGGGTTTCCCTGGGAAAGAGTGGAGATGGAGGCGAGTTGCCAAGGAAAGCTGGCAGCTGAAAGACGGAGCAGAGCTCAGTATAGGATGAAGATATCAAGCCCAGCTGAGAAGCAAAGTTGATAAAAACCTAACTAAGAGAAGGAAGAGGAAAGGAACAGGCTCACCACAGCTACAACCCAGGGGTGTCAGAGCTGAAATAATGTCAGAGTGAAAGAGCTTCTTGGTCCAAACCATGTTTATTTGGGAAAGACTGGCAGGGTCAATATTCTATTCTGGATATATATGTTTAGAGTGGGGAGGCAGTGTTCAATGACTGCTGTAAAGACCTGTACTTCTATTTTCTATCTGACAGGGTCACACTGTACAGTGCTTATCAAATCCAGCTGATAATGAATGTAGACAGGTCCCACTTGAGTTCTATTCTATTGAGATTTTTTTATGAGGTTTTCAAAGAATTTCATTGTAATATCTCAAAGATGGAACTCTAGGGATGGCAACAATCTATTAAATGATTTGATCTATTCATCTTAATCATAGAGAATTTTTGAAAATATATAGAAAAATATATTAAAAAGTAACAATCACCCATAATTCAACAAAAAGGACCCAAAGTGACTATTGCTAAAGTTTTGGTTTCATGTGGGAATATGTGTGCATGTAGATATATATTATATATATATATAATATACATATATATATATAGGAGGTGATTAAATGATCCCTTTTAGAAAATGATGCTGTTATATTGTATGCCTTGGAAACTCAAGAACCTAAACTTCACTAGTAGTCAAAGAAATACACTTAAAAGAATAAGAAACTATATTTCATTTAATAAATTAGAAATGTCTAACAATTAATGACAATATCCAGTGTTGGCAAAGATTTAAGGATATGGGCAAACATTGGTAGAAGCGTAATCGTTTTAACGTCTGGTAGTGCAATCAGTCTATATCCATCAAAAGCTTTTGAGATAGTTTTTACTGTGACCTAGGAATGTATAAAAAGGAAGTGACATGAATATATACAAAGTTTTATAAATAAGCATATTCACTCAAGTAATATGTCAAATACTAAATGATTTGAAACAACATAATTTTCAGTATTAATTATGTAAATGATGGTGTGGCTCCATGATGTAAGATACAGCTATGGACCATAATGAAGTGCAGTATGATGCAATTATGGTATAAAATGTTCATGAAGTGTGTTGAACTTTAAAGGTTCTAGAACTGCTGTGTGTGTGTGTTTGTGTTACATCAAATCTTTTAGGACATACGTATGTATTATTTGGTTGTGAAACAATTTTATTAAAATGATAAGAATTAAAATGTTATCTCAGAGATAAAGATGAAATTTTTAGTAATGTGGGTAAACTACAGTTTAATGTGAAACTACTCTTTAAGGATAAGAAGAGAAACCATGTATGCAATACTCTAGACCTGCATTTTTGTCTACTGTTTCTTCATGTGTGTGTGTGTGTGTGTGTGTGTATTTATACTAGTTTCTATATTGTTGGATGAGTGTTTTAAGAGTACTTTTATTTTGGAGGCAGAATCAAAGCTGAACTCAGCTGCCCTTTTGCCAACTACAAAGCAAATAGCAGACAAAAAGGTTTGCTGTATGGGGTTTCCATCTCTGTTCACATAAATTGTACTTCTATTGAAAAGTATATTCTATTTTCCCAAACTTAGAATCTGGGTTGGACTTGTCACTTGCATTGGTCAATAGAATATAACAGAATTGACCCTTTGGGACTTCTGAGCTCAGGCCTTAATAGTAGTTGTTGGATCTTCTGCTTTTGCTCAGGGAGAACCCAGACACAATATAAGAGGTCCAGGTTATACATGTGAATTGAGAGAAAGGCCACATGAAGAAGAACTGAGGGCTCAGACATGTGTGGGAGCCTGGCTGATACCACAAGAAAAGAGAAGCCTAGTCCTCCCAACCATCCCAGCTGAGTGAGGCAATGTGGAACATTCTAGCTGACCTGATGTTCTAGCCGAATGTAACTGAAGAGGGACCTGTCACTACGCAGAAGAGGTAAGCTATCCTTAATGAGGATGTTCGAATATCTGACTGGCAGAGAAAAATGATCGTCATTTTAAGCCACTAAGCTTTAAGTTGTTAATTACGCAGCATAGTTAACTGAACAGTTAACTATGGGTAGTTAAGTAAATTAGTGTGCTGTAAGAAACATAAGTAGTATCTAGTAAACTAACTCTAAACTAGGTAACTAGCATCCAGAAACATAATTCAGCAGCTAGAATTTGTCATTGAAGAGCTCTTTCAAAGACAGATTCTCTTGACATGGAAATGAATCAACATTTTCTGTATGTGTTATTTCTATATATGCTATTTCTTATAAGAGGATTTTACCTGTAAACGAATGTCTTATATGCTATTTCTTGTAACATTTTGCTTATATGGTTTTGTCATGTTTATTAATAACATAAAACATGTCCTATGGTTATGTTATATTCTCTGCACGGGATATAAGGTAAGTCATTTAACAAACTAAGGTGACATTTGGCTCTAATTGCAATTTATGGCAAGCTGAACATACAGGGTTCATGAGAAAGAGGTTTGTATTGGAGAAGGAATCCTGCTTCTCCCAGTGATTTGAGGGTGTAAGCAAGTACTTGGGCAAGATACTTACTCTTTCCCAGTCTCAGATTCCTCATCTCTAAACAGAGGGGAGAAACCTGTTGGCATCTAAATTCCTATCTAATCAAATATTAAGAGTCTGGATTTAAAGTACTAAGGCACACATTTTAGATTGAACGTGTATTTTACTTTCTTCTCTTAAACATGTTTCATAATGTAATGAAGGATTACAAATATAGTCCTTAGATTTCTAAAAAATTAATTTGTATGATATTATGGGGTAACAGTGGGAAAGAAGACTGTCATGACTGAGATTTGGTGATTAATATTAATTCTTTTTATCTAGAAATTATTTCTAAAACCCAGAATTATATGAGTAAACCCACTTTATAGGGCATCAAGATTCTGCTTTATTTTGTAGAAGTATTTCAGTGCAACCAGACAAAATATTTTTTTAAATTACCATAAGCACTTTTAAAAGATGAAAATTAAGCTGGGCACATGCAGGAAAGAATGGTTAGGATGGCAAAGTACTTGAAATTATTAGGTGAAAGAATTGGAATATTTAATCCGGAAAAGAGATTGGGGAAGGGTAGATTATTCTTTGTAGCTCTTAGAGGATGGGTGGAATTAAAGGGAGACAAATTTGACTCTTTTATGTGGAAGAACTTCTTAAGAATTCCCTCATAAAGAAGTCGATTAAGCAGAGATTATACAATCATTTGAAAGTCTTCCAGGTAACTTCAAGAACTGGTTTCTGGTTATTCTAAGACTCTAGGAGACTAGTCTGTATGCATAAAGATACTTCTGATTTTAAAAAGAAGTTTAGGTAGAAATTTCTCCTCCTGGGCCTGGAGCAGTGAAAGGACAAAGGCTCAGGCTGCACTGTGGTGATGGTCTATAAGGCAAATCTCTTCAGAGACGGTAGCACCAACTCCCAGGCAAAGAGTCCCATTACAGGTCTGAAGCATTCACAAGGTTAGCCAACCTTCAAAGACAAGAACACATTTCTCTAAATGCTCCTGCACCAAAATGACATCAATGTGTTCTTTAACTCCTGTATTTTAAAACCCATGATTTTCTTGCGGTGGGTGCCTCCAAGCCATTGGAGACCTTGAGGATGAAGACTTGCCAAAGCCAATTGTGGCCCGGGCACATGTGCCAGCTGGATGGCCATGCTTAACTTTGGGTTTCTTATTTTCCTTCTTCTTGCAGCTTTGAGTAACGAACACTTTCTTGGTTTTCTTGAGTCACAAATACAGGACTCTGAAATGAAGTCATCTTCAGAACTCGGCTGTCATAGGGTACCTCTGAGGGAAACTAAATTTGTTTTCCTTTCTAAGCTATTTGACCAAAATTATTTTCCATCTCAGAGCCTCTGTTAAGGAAGTCAGAGCTCCCTTTCTGATCCTTCAAAGTTCTAAAAAAGAATAAAAGCTTTTCTTTGCCTATTTCGTAGCTTGGATGTATGTCCTTATTAATGTTATAAATGCCTGCCATGTCCATGTACTTTCAGATTCCTGGATAAACTGCTGATGCACTGAAACACAAGCTATAATTATACATAAGAGGGCTTCCCTGGTGGCGCAGGGGTTGGGAGTCCGCCTGCCGATGCGGGGGACGCGGGTTCGTGTCCCGGTCCGGGAGGATCCCACGTGCCGCGGAGCGGCTGAGCCCGTAAGCCGTGGCCGCTGGGCCTGTGCGTCCGGAGCCTGTGCTCCGCGGCGGGAGAGGCCACAGCAGTGAGAGGCCCGCGTGCCGCAAAAAAAAAAAAAATTAAAAATTGGAATCTCTATGAGTAGCACCAGGTCTAAAAAAAAAAAAAAATTATACATAAGAAATGACCAGTATCAAAATTTTATTAACATTCTGGCTTTTCAGACTGGAATTTTAGTCCTTTTAATTTTCCTATATTCTCTGTCAAACAATAGTAGAGACAAGAGCTGAAGAAGTTAGCTTTGTAAAATTTTCCCCACTTGACCTAGAATCATAGATCCTAAGGTAAGAAGGACAAAACTGTGAAATCATTTATTACAAATCCCCCAATTAATTGTTGAGAAGATATTTGCCTGGAGGTGTTGAATGATTGAACATAGAAGGCAAGTATAATTATTCCTTTCCTGGGGCTCTTCCAACCACACCCTACGTATTCATAAGACATGTACTCAGCCTCCGCAGAACTCCTAAGGCTGTGACTAAGTGCTTGACTACTATAATGAGAAAGTCTCCTCTTACAGCAGAAAGAGTCCAGAAATCAGACTTACTGGTTGAACTAGATACCAAATATAGTGTTATATATAAAATATCCAAATTTAAGCTTCTTTCTCTCCCAAAATTTCAAATGGGAAAAATATCAAAAAATAAAATTATGGTGTATCCATAGCATGTAAGACATGAAGAATGTTGTTTATAACACCTTTAAATATAGGAAAAAAGGGCTTCCCTGGTGGCACAGTGGTTGAGAGTCTGCCTGCCAATGCAGGGGACGCGGGTTTGTGCCCCGGTCCGGGAAGATCCCACATGCCACGGAGTGGCTGGGCCCGTGAGCCATGGCCGCTGAGCCTGCGTGTCTGGAGCCTGTGCTCCGCAACGAGAGAGGCCACAACAGTGAGAGGCCCGCACACCACAAAAAAATAAAAAAATAATAAAATAAATATAGGAAAAAAATACAAGAAAATCTTGTTATATATATCATGAGTAAGGGTAGCATGACAACTGTGAATATAAGACAGACATGAGGTTCATTTCTATGTGTGGATTTAAGAAATCAGTTTTACATTTAAAGGCATTTACATAATTAACAGCTTCATTTTTTGTTTTCTGAATATTCTACATAATATAAATTGCTTTCTAATATGCAAGTTTTTATTTAATAATATTCTGGTAGTTTTCTTTCTACTGATTGAGATACAAATCATTGTTTTGATACACTTTTATGGCAAAGTTGAAACACTAATAGGGATTTTCAGTTGTTTACCTTAGGCCACCAATATGTGCATTTAAGGAAATATGTATTTCTTATCTTTGGAGGACCAGTTCAATTCACCACACATTTATTTAGTGCTACTTTATAATGGGCTATCTATGTTTAGGGGCTTAGACCTTCATAATTAAGATTATGAAAAGAAAAAGGTTGTAGGGACTTCCCTGGTGGTGCAGTGGTTAAGAATCCTCCTGCCAGTGCAGGACACAGGTTCGAGCTCTGGTCCGGGAGGATCTCACATGCCATAGAGCAACTAAGCCAGTGCACCACAACTACCGAGCCTGCGCTCTAGAGTGTGCGAGCCACAATTACTGAAGCCCGCGTGCCTAGAGCCCGTGCTCCACAACAAGAGAAGCCACTGCAATGAGAAGCCCATGCACCGCAACGAAGAGTAGCCCCTGCTCACCACAACTAGAGAAAGCCCACGCACAGCAATGAAGACCCAACGCAGCCAAATATAAATAAATAAAATAAACTTATTTAAAAAAAAGAAAAAGGATGTAGTAATGTATATGCAGAACATGTGCACACAGACTGAATGTGATCATGTGCACACAGACTGAAAACTGCAGGAGTCAGGGATTTGTGAGTGGTATTTTGTGCCGAAAGTCTGGAGAGTGTCACAGGGAGGCCATATGGTGGTGAAAAATCTAGAAAAGTGAGTGAAGGGCTTGGATTTTATCCTGCCCTATGAAGTCTACTTCCTATCTTCCATCATTTTTCAAAAATTGAGATTACAATACTAATACATTAAAAGAGTGTTAGGAAAAATAAACTTCTGAGGTAGATAGCCTGGGTTCAAAGCTCAGCTCCTGTACTTCATATGTAAGTTTGGACAAATGCTTTATCTTTCCATGTCTCAGGTTAGATATTTGTCAAATGGGGATCATAATATTATGGACTTCAATCAGTTTTTATGGGGCATAAATAAATGAATGAGTATAAAGTATTCATATTAAGTGCTCAATACATCTTGGGTATTATTATTAACATTGCATCTACTAGTATTTGGTATAACAAAAACCCCTAATTTATATTTTATTTCAGTGAATCTCTGTCTTATCTCTGGAAGCATATTCCTTAAGGTGAAATATTTGTTTGATTTCAATACTATCCTCTTTTGAGACATATATTATTTTAAATGAATTTGGAGCTATAGAGATAAGGTTGCATTCTGAAAAAGAGGATAGGAACCAACCTGATTAGGTCAGAATCTTGGCTGTACTAAATTCTAAGCATTTGATGATAGAAAATAATTTAAATTTAAATAGTTTAAATTCTCAGGGAATTGTTTCCTGAGCTGTAAAATGGGGATAATATTTGTTTTCCACAGTTATAGAGGACTATCATTGAATGGGACTAGAAAAGTAAGTAGAAAGCAGACCAGGCAAGGTCTTGCAGATGGTGTTAAGGAATTTGGTCTTTGCCCTACAGGCAATGGGAAGCTATATGAAGATTTTTAGTAGGAAAGAGAAATGATCAAATGTTAGTTTTTAAAAGATCAAGCTGACAGCAATGTGGGGAATATATTGGAGGAAAATAAGAGTAGGTGGAAGAAGCCCTATCAGAGTTTATTACAGGTGAAAAATAACAATAGCCTAGCTTAAGGTGTGGGTACTAGAAATGGAGAGAGATGTGTGGAATGAGACCTATCTTGGAGATAGCATTAACTGGTGAAGCTAGTTTGGGAGGATAGGGGATGGCAGGAGTCAAAGATGACAAGCAGGTTTTGCCTTGAACATATGGGTAGAAGGGGGTGCCATTGACTAGGCAGCACTGAATAAAGAGCAAACACTATTGGAGAAAGAGGAAGATCACGAGTTAGTTTTAAATATCTGTTGAGTTTAAGGTGTCCGTGAAGCACCTAAATATAGATGTGAAGTAGATAGTTGAATAAATGACCTGGATCTTAAAGGAGAGGTGTGGGTTAATGGTATAGATTTGGTATCCATTAGAATATAGGTGCTCATTGAAATCAAAGGAGTGGAATAGATGCCATAGTCCTAGATGGAGACTGAAGAGTAGAGGACAAGAAGACCTAGGACAGATCCCTGAGAAAATTCTTACAGCTCAGTATGGGAAGATGAGCCTTCAAGCAAGACTAAGATTAAATAGCCAGAAAAAAGGAAAATTAAAATTCTCTAAGGTTTAGAAGCTAAAGGAACAGAATATTTTAGAGGAGAAAGCGAATGACTGTTTTGGAGATAACTAAGTGATCTAGTAAGCTAAGGAACAAAAAAAGTTTCTCCTGGATTTGGTGAAGTAGATGACATTGATAATAATGATGAAAGCAGTTTTGGTGGAATGTAAGGGGAAAATCAGAGGGATGAGTAATTGTCTTGCAGGGTTAAGATCAATGATTGTGAATTTATAAGGAAAAGGTTTTTTTAGTACCTTGGGTACAGGCACAGAAAAATCAAAAAGTCATTAATTTGAAGAATGTGCTTTGTTGAAAATGTGAAATGAAAAGAGAAAGGGGGCACTGACTTTAGGGAGGAGAGTAGTTGCAATAATGACCATGGACTCTAACCTGGATAGGAGAAGAGTAAAGAGCTGACAGATGGGGGAAAGCAGAGGATTTAATAAATCAATGAATCCACTGAGGTTGAAGTTCAGCTGTACTGAGGGTAAATTATCCAATAAGATGGAATTTATAGAAGACTGTGGTCAGAATCTAAGATCTTTTAATTATTGTTCTGAAAGGTAGGATAGCTTATGTGCTGACAAAAGAAGATTTGCACTTTGGGAACTAGCTGTTTCTTGGTTATCAAAAGTGGGCCTGAGGCCTTGATATCAAGTACTCAATTATGCCTCCAAAGGCAGGGTAGTATTATGATTGGTTGAGAGCTAATGTCCCAGAGGAGACTCTAAGTAGAGAGCAATGGGGCCCTAAACTATACATAGAAAATTTGAATAACTGTGTCTGGAGCTTAAAAGAGAGGTCTGAGTTAACAGCACAGTTCTGATGTTTGTACAGGTAGTCAAAAGATCAAAAGGGATCATTTTAGGGTAATAGAGCCTATATTTTTTAGATTTCAATATATGTTGCATTTTAGGACACAGAATGTAATTTTTTTTCTATTATAAACAAAATACATATTCAATATATTAGAAATCACTGATAAGCCAAAAGAGGAAAATGAAAATCACCTATAATCCCACCATAAAATACTGACTTGACAACAGGTCTCTCTCTTAGAGGTATATGCATACCTATTTAATTTTAATAAAGACAGGCTTGTATTGCACATATTATTGTGTAATATTTTTTCACTAAGGTATATATCATTAATACTTTTCAGGTCACTACATATCTATCTACCTCATAATTTTTAATACTCCACAAAGCAATACCTATTTGTCCAGCCCCAGATACAATAAAATATTCAAAGGACGTATTCTAGTTTTTATTTCCAAGTTGAAAAAGAGAAGCTTTCAAAGCACTAACTAGATGTGTGATTTGTCTCTTCTCTCAAAGCCATAGTGTTGAAAGGATTGGATTAGTGGATCTGTAAAATTTCTTACAGCTCTATAATTTCTGTCCTGTTCTATTTTATTCTCTTCTATTTTAAAACACTAACTGGTAACATCCTAGTAAATTCAGTATGTGGTCAATGTGTTCATCTGATTATACTTAGAAGAAAACTGAGACAGAGAACGTTAAGTGGCTAACACTGATTTCTTGGCAGAATAAGAGCCAGGGTTAGGAACAGAACCCCAAATGCCTGGCTCCAGTATGCTGTGTTCTCAGCTACTCAGCAGAACCAGGAAGGTAACCCTACCCTGCCACTCCAAAATACTGACTTACCCAATTCGAACCTCCGAGGTTTTTGAGGTTTCGGCATCACTAACCTTTATGGGCAAAAGCCTGTTTTCCAATCCCAGTGTGGCTTCCTTCTGGACATCCCCCTTTTCTAGGCCAGGATTCCAGCTCAGCATTGGCAATAAACCTCTGTACTCTGGATTCCGGAGTCGTATCCTGCCTTGTTGTCAGATCCCATTTTAATCTTTAGTGACTTTTCTGTTGGGTCACTCCACTGAAGCTGATTCCAATATTATATTCATTTTGACTTTTCTTTTGCAGACAGTTTTTGTCACAGTGTAATTTGTTTGGGGGCAGATTGGAGTCTGTGATTATAGACTAGCATTACATTAGTCAGTGCAAGCCTTGGCATTTACAGCTGCTTCTCTTTTGTGGTACCTTTTTAAAGTTAAGTTTCATTAAACTTTTAAAGGGAAAATGTTCTATGGAATTCATGAGCAAAATCTGAACTCAAATTAGGGAAGACTGTCAATTTTCCTGATCAACATTTAAACCAATATTAAGATTGAAAGGATATCAGGAGTCTTCAATGAATGAATCTAATTGGGAAGATTGTTCTATACACAGTTGCACTTGACGCTAAACAATCCTTATTTCATGAAGTACATCAAGGTAGCTATTCCATAATCTTCCTGGGTTATGGAGGAAATGTAAGTTCATTTGAAAAATCATCATATCTTTACGACATGTTCAGTTACTTGTACACAGGTAATATATGCTCATAAATAAGCTTGCAATGTTGTACAGAGTTGCAAAAAATTTGTTAAAGCCTTGATTAAAATTTGGGTGAACAAAAATGCCCTCTAAGAAATTGCTCTTAGAATGTTTGATGATGGATATTCAAGAAGCCTTTAAAGTATGGTAAACATTTCCCCTTTTAAAAATGTGAAGACAGAGGGGGCGCGGAAGGGAGCAGCCGGGCTGTGGAAGCGCGAGCAGGAGACCGGCCGTGGTCCCGATCTTGCCGCCGCCGCCGTCGGGGCTCGCCCGGGGATGTCTCAAGGTCCCCAAGCACCACGCGGCGGCCGCCGTCCCGGCCTCTGAGGGCCGCCACGCCCCGGCAGCGCGCGCGGGCTGAGGGCTGCTGCTCTGAAGCATGGAGGGAGTTCTGTACAAGTGGACCAACCATCCCACAGGTTGGCAGCCTCGTTGGTTTGTTTTAGATAATGGAATCCTGTCCTACTATGATTCACCAGATGTTTGCAAAGGGAACAAAGGAAGTATAAAGATGGCAGTTTGAGAAATTAAAGTCCGTTCAGCAGACAACACAAGAATGGAATTAATCATTCCAGGAGAGCAGCATTTCTACATGAAGGCAGTGAATGCAGCTGAAAGACAAAGGTGGCTGGTTGTTCTGGGGAGCTCCAAAGCCTGTTTGTCTGATACTAGGACTAAAAAAGAAAAAGAAATAAATGAAACCAGTGAATCTCTGAAAACCAAAATGTCTGAGCTTCGCCTCTATTGTGACGTCCTAATGAAGCAAGTTCATACGATTCAATAATTTGTTCACCATGATGAGAATCATTCATCTCCCAGCATAGAGAACATGAATGAAACCTCTTCTCTACTTAGGGCGACGTGTAATACATTCATCACAACGCTTGAGGAATGTGTGAAGATAGCGAATGCCAAGTTTAAACCCGGGATGTTTCAGCTGTGCCATCGGGATCCCTTAGTTTTTCCTGTGTCAACTTCTCCTGTTCAAATGATGAAGCATCCTGTCAGCCACCCTGGCTCTTGCAGTTCAGAGAGGAGCAGCCACTCTATAAAAGAAACAGTGTCTACACTTCACCGACTCTCCCAGCGGCGCCAAAGAACCTACACAGATACAGACTCTTGTAATGATGTTCCTCTCAAAGACCCAGATAGACCTGTTCACTGTTCAAGAAATACACTTAATCGAGATTTGGCATCAGCAACCATTCCTGAGGAAAGCAGACTTTATGGCCCCAAAAAAATCTGAATCAGAAGATCCTCTTCCATCCTTCTCTTCCTGAGGAAACGGAAGTGTCCAACTTCCTCTAAGTATTGCTATGCAAAAGCTGCTGTAATTAAACTATGTTATAGGGAGTAATTTTTCCCTTAGGATTTCTCTGCACTTTATAGAATATTGTAAAACAAACAAAAAACAACCCACATACCTTTGAAGTGTATTTTATCTTTATATAGTTTATTTGCAAGAGTATTTTCCTAATAACTTCACAGTATGAATGTGCATCTTTTTGTTTTTTGAACAAATGATGGTGTAACATTTTGACATCTGTAAGGACAAATGTAGATATTTTTCTAAAATACTGTGAGGGACTGACATCTTAGTCAGTGTGTATTGTAGCTTATAAACATGAAATCTTATAAACCTAAGGTTTCAGTTTGACAGAAGTGTGATATACGTAACTTGTGCCATGGACCAAATGGTCACTTTACCCCAGCTGAAACTGAGTTACGGTCGCAGCTTGATGGTGTTTGTATTATATTTCTTTAAGCAAAAAGGAAGCATTTACTATTCGAAATAATTTTACCCCAAATACCATGACATTGAGGATTTTTTAAAAACCAGACTATGCTGTCCTTTGTATATGAAGTTGACACTACTGATTTGTCAATACCAAATATTGGGCTAAAGTATTTAATTTTTACTTATTTATTTTTCTGTTGCATCAAAAAAAATGATTTCATCCTAACTTTTATGACCTCCCAAATTTAAGATGTGCATACCTTGTTATTTATATTGTTCTAGAAAAGAGGTTAATATTGTAGTGACCTTGCTCACTTCCACCAGAAAAAATAAGTGACTTGCAATGGAAGAGGATTTTAGTGCTTTTTTCCAAAAATAGACTTAAGTTGCTGTTGTAAGGTATTAATGTTTGTTGTAAGGTATTAATGTTTGCAGCTCTTTAGAATATCTAGATTTTTAATTTATAAAAAAGGAATCTGTCAAGGTGACTGCCCTACGTAACTTGAGAATGGCATTATTTAATTAAAGAACAAATAGCATTTTTTGGTAGTGCCTATCCATACCTATTGTCAGTGTCTGCCTTGTAAACTGTTTTTTCAGTTCACTTTGGAGTGATGGTTTTGTCCAAGGTTTTGGATGAGGAGCACTTTAAAACAAACTGGTTTGGTGTTTTTAAGTTAATCATATGCTTAATAAATATGTAGTTTTTGCATTAAAAAAATGAAGACAGAAATGTAATCAACCACTATTTTTTTTTTCCAGGGAAATTTCTTACTAAATTTTTTTCTTAAAAGATAAAAAGGTTGGGGGCTTCCCTGGTGGCGCAGTGGTTGAGGGTCCACCTGCCAATGCGGGGGACACGGGTTCGTGCCCCGGTCTGGGAGGATCCCACGTGCCGCAGAGCGACTGGGCCCATGAGCCATGGCCGCTGAGCCTGCGCGTCCGGAGCCTGTGCTCTGCAGCGGGAGAGGCCACAGCAGTGAGAGGCCCACGTACTGCAAAAAAAACCAAAAAGGATAGAGAGACATTAACTTAGATCAAATAAACCAAAATAACTTTTAAAAGGAAAAATTATTATGTTCAACTATAAAGGGAATTTTTCATATTGTGTGTGCGTTTTAATACACAGAACAAGGAATGTGTAAAATACTCAGAAGTAGTACTTCTATAAAGCCAATCAGAACTGATTAAACAGATAGGCATTACTTTGAGAAGGGCTAAAAATTATGTTATAGATGGATATTTAATGACATGAAAAAATGTTCATGGCATAAAATCTAATAAAAACATTATAAAACAATATGTACAATACACACCTGTTTTAATTAAAATAAAGATGTGTGTGACTCTAAACCAAAGACCTGAGAGATATACATCAAACAGCTTTACTAGCAATAAAGCTAAAATTTGCATCACTATCACTTTGTATCTATGCTCATACGTAATATTCTTTTCAAGTAAAGTTGTTGACTGATTTTGATACCAGGGTTATGCTGGCTCATAAAAATAGATGTGGAATGTACACTATTTCTCTAGTTTCTAATGGAGCTTGTATATTCTTGGATTTTTTTTTCCATTAAATATTTGGTAGAATTCACCAATGAATCCATCTGGGCCTGGAGTTCTCTATGTGAGGAATTTTATTATTATAAATTTAATTTATTTAACACACAGGGCTGTTCAGATTTTCTGATTCTTCTTATATTAGTTTTGGTAATTTGTGAAGCGAAATAAAGCACATCTTGAGCGGGAGAGGAAGAAGGAACGAGAAGGAAATGAAAAAGACAGGTACTCCTGTGATCCTTGGGAGGTGAGGTGTAAGGAGAGGCTAGAAGTGTGAATTTGTTATCAAGTTAGTTATCTGCAGGTGGCACATATTCCTTGTGTACTGAGAAAAGACATGAAAAGTGCCTAATCTGAAATGAGTTAAAGTACTCCCAATGACTTAAGAGTTTAATAGCTTCTGCATCTCTGATTTCCAAGACTGAATTCAACAATTACAGGTCTTAAAAATAAAAATGGAATTTAATCTATAAAGAGAAGATCGTATAAGTTGCAACAAAGCATAACGACTCTACAAACCACCTATCTCAGTAAAACTGTCAAAAAAGTTAATTTGCATGTCCACTTTCACTAAATTAAGTTGTGTTTTAACATTTTATATGCTCTTCATAAGTGTGAAGTTTTACTTTTAAATACTGGCCAAGTAAACCAAACCAAACCAAGTACATCTAGTTTTATTTTTTTAATAGATCTTTATTGGAGTATAATTGCTTCACAGTACTGTGTTAGTTTCTGTTGCACAACAAAGCGAATCAGCCGTATGCATACACGTGTCCCAATATCCCTTCCCTTTTGAGCCTCCCTCCCATCCTCCCTGTCCCACCTCTCTAGGTCACCGCAAAGCAGCAAGCCGATCTCCCTGTGCTATGCTGCTGCTTCCCACAAGCCAACTATTTTACATTCGGTAGTGTATATATGTCCATGCCGCTCTCTCACTTCGCCCCAGCTTCTCCCTCCCACCCCATGTCCTCAAGTCCATTCTCTATGTCTACCTCTTTATTCCTGCCCTGCAACTAGGTTCATTAGTACCATGGGTTTTTTTTTTTTTTTTTTAGATTCCATATATATGCATTAGCGTACGGTGTTTGTTTTACTCTTTCTGACTTACTTCACCCTGTATGACAGACTCTAAGTCCATCCACCTCACTACCAATAACTCAGTTTCGTTTCTTTTTATGGCTGAGTAATATTGCTTTGTATGTATGTGTCACATCTTCTTAATCCATTCACTTGTTGATGGACATTTAGGTTGGTTCCATGTCCTGCCTACTGTAAATAGTGCTGCAATGAACATTGTGGTACATGTATCTTTTTGAATTACGGTTTTCTCAGGGTATATGCCCAGGAGTGGGATTGCTGGGTCATATGGTAGTTCTACTTTTAGTTTTATAAGGGTGCTCCATTCTGTTTTCCATAGTGGTTGTATCAGTTTATATTGCCACCAACAGTGCAGAAGTGTTCCCTTTTCTCCATACCCTGTCCAGCATTTATTGCTTCTAGATTTTTTGATAATGGCCATTCTGACCGGTGTGACGTGATACCTCATTGTAGTTTTGATTTGCATTTCTCTAATAATAGACCAATGGTACAGGATAAACTCATGCACATATGGTCACCTAATTTATGACAAAGGAGGCAAGAACATACAATGGAGAATAGACGGTCTCTTCAATAAGTGGTGCTGGGAAAACTGGACAGCTACATGTAAAAGAATGAAATTAGAACACTACCTAACCCCACTTAACACCATACACAAAAATAAACTCCAAATGGATTAAAGGCTTAAATGTTAGACCAGACACTATAAAACTCTTAGAGGAAAACAGGAAAAACACTCTTTGACATAAACCACAGAAAGATCTTTTCTGACCCACCTCCTAGAGTAATGGAAATAAAAACAAATGGGACTCAATTAAACTTAAAAGCTTTTGCAAAGCAAAGGATATAAACAAGATGGAAAGACAGCTCTCAGAATGGGAGAAAATATTTGCAAATGAAACAACAAAGGATTAATCTCCAAAATATACAAACAGCCCATGGAGCTCAATATCAAAAAAACAAACAATCCAGCTGAAAAATGGGTGGAAGACCTAAATAGACATTTCACCAAGGAAGACATACAGCTGGCCAAGGGGCATATGAAAAGATGCACAACAGTACATCTTTTTTTTTTTTTTTTGCGGTACGCGGGCCTCTCACTGTTCTGGCCTCTTCCATTGCGGAGCACAGGCTCTGGAGGCGCAGCTCAGCGGCCATGGCTCACGGGCCTAGCCACTCCGCGGCCTGTGGGATCCTCCCAGACCGAGGCATGAACCGAGGGACGGGCTCAGCGGCCATTGCCCACGGGCCCAGCCACTCCGCGGCCTGTGGGATCCTCCCAGACCGAGGCATGAACCCGTGTCCCCTGCATTGGCAGGCGGATTCTCAACCACTGCGCCACCAGGGAAGCCCAGTACATCTATTTTTAAGAGAATTTGTCATATCTTAGTGTTCACCTGAATCCTACTACGAATTATGGCAGAGGTGGGATGGGGAAGAGTGGCAATTTAGAAATTTGAGTGATGAGATCAAATAGAACATATTAGATTATATGTTAGTCCTGAAATTTGGATATAAACGTATGCAAAGGAAAAGTCACACATAAACATTTGTCATTTAAAAAAAAATTTCAAGTGCTCTGCAATGCTGTAAGTGTTATAGACATTTTTACAATCACAAAAGAAAATATGATAATAATCAAACAAATGGAAAATGCAAGTCTGGATCAATATGCAAAACTAATGGAAGCCATAAAGTTTTAGAGGAAGCATTTATGACTGTCACAGTTTATTTGAACAGTATGTGTCTTGGCGCCCAGAGAACAATCCTCCCAGTCTCCTCCGGCATCAAGGTTCCTAGCTCAAAAATCAGAATTCTTACTTGAATGACAGTTTGACAATTTTGTATTTATCAAAAGGAATGAAATCTAAAGCGACTATGAAAGAATAGTTTGCATGTTCTCATTGAACAAACATTTGTAAATTGACGTCTGCTTAAGTAAATTACCAAGTTGAGGGGTGGTAATAGGTTGGACAACCTTTATGCCAATTTAAAAATTCCCACCACCTTTTGGCTCTGGCTATCTCTGTGACAACCAGCAGTCTTCAGATATATCTTAACAGTTCCTCATTTCTTGCTTTTTGCCCTAGGGCTTCTCTTATGTCTTAATACAGGATGCTGTGGGAGCTGACGCAGCCTTTCTGGAACAGCTAGAGAGACAGGAGTCAGGGGATAAAAATCTCTCTCTCAAATGTCCTTAGATTGACAGTTCTGAGACATATTCTTAGTCCTCAGAAACTCTGCAGGGAAATTTAGTTCTGGTTGTTTATAGCAGAACCAAATCAATAATGCACCTTTGGATTCGTCTTCCTTTCTTTCCCAGTTTACTCTTGCAATTCCGCAACTCTCGTTCCCTAGGATCACTTCACACATGTAAGACTGTCTCAAGTTCTGCTTTTTGGGAGAACTAAAACTAAACATTATTTTAAAATGTGGAAGTTTCCCTTCCTACCACAACAAACTCATGTGCTATATATATTTTTAGTTTGGCTCAAGCACAAGAAATACTGTTAGTATTATATCATGCAAAACAATTTTATGCAAAATAATCACTAACTGTGTCACAAAACTTGTTTTTAAAGCAAGTGGCAGAGTTGGAATTCAAAGTCAGGTTTGCTTACATCATCCTTTATGTCTCAATAAGAGTAAGAGGGTGTGCTCAAATAAGGCAATCAAGGAGAGTTGGATAAAGACATGTTTACCAAGGAATAGGTAGGGTTAAGGAAATCCAAAGAGGGATGGTAAACTGACCCTGGGGTGAGGAAGAGCAGAGAGCCATTACTACTCCTGAACTGAAGAGGAGAGGGGAGGGAGTAATCAACAGAATGTGGAGATAGTAGCTCTATAGAGAGGGCTACCTGTCAAGATCTGCCACTTTGAGGACAAGAAAGCAGTCAAGCCACTGCAACCTAGCAAGGAGGGATCTAGGGGAGCAAGTACCACACCACCCACTACACACTGGAGAGACAAGTCCACTGGGAAAGTAAGTAAAATCCTGTCCTAGCCCTAATCCAGAGCTCCGATGGGATAAGAGATTGTGCTCAAAACAGACTGACTAGTGGGGAACAAATTCTGGTTCACAAAACTTGTTTTTAAAGCAAGTGGCAGAGTTGGAATTCAAAGTCAGGTTTGCTTACATCATCCTTTATGTCTCAATAAGAGTAAGAGGGTGTGCTCAAATAAGGCAATCAAGGAGAGTTGGATAAAGACATGTTTACCAAGGAATAGGTAGGGTTAAGGAAATCCAAAGAGGGATGGTAAACTGACCCTGGGGTGAGGAAGAGCAGAGAGCCATTACTACTCCTGAACTGAAGAGGAGAGGGGAGGGAGTAATCAACAGAATGTGGAGATAGTAGCTCTATAGAGAGGGCTACCTGTCAAGATCTGCCACTTTGAGGACAAGAAAGCAGTCAAGCCACTGCAACCTAGCAAGGAGGGATCTAGGGGAGCAAGTACCACACCACACACTACACACTGGAGAGACAAGTCTACTGGGAAAGTTAAGTAAAATCCTGTCCTAGCCCTAATCCAGAGCTCCAATGGGATAAGAGATTGCGGTCAAAACAGACTGACTAGTGGGGAACAAATTCTGATAATTCTTGACCCACTAACCTGGAGCAGGGATGGGCTACAAAGGACAGGGGAGTATTATGGAGGTCAGCAGCCGCTGACAAAGTCAAAGAGGGCTTTGCTACCTTATCCTTGGTGACGCTGATGAAATAGAAAAGCAAGTGGGACTAACAACAGACAGAGGAATAATTTAACAGTGATTAGAGTCTGGGGCCCCAGAGAACCACAGATAGAAGAAGACTCCCCTCCAGAGTAGAATCAAAACATACTTGATTCTAAGAATGCAAAGAACTTCTCACACCTCCAAAATAGGGACAGGAGGGTACTGTCCCTGTTAAAATTGCTCAAAAGGATTTTTGAATTAACACAGAATAATGGTTGTTTTAGGTCTCCTATTCTTCCCCTTTCTGAATCAGAGCTTGTGGAGTGGTTTTTTTTGTCCCTGGTTTAACACTGTGCAATGTATGTGGAAGGGAACAGATAACTAGTTGTATTACTTATTGGCTGCTGGAACAGGAATCATGTTCAAATCTGAAGAAAAGGACAGCAAATCACCTGAAGATCCTGGACTTTGAGCAGTATACAGTGACGGGGTATGTCTCTGGGACATTTCTCAGGGGGGTCAGCATGGAGGGAAGGAGAAAGCGGATATTTGGTGAGTACAATTATGGACTCTGGCATGACTGGCCCAATGCTGACCAATATTTGTGTTTTCTTTTCGCTTAGTCCACAGCTAGACTACATTTCCCAGTTTTACGACAGAGATTTGTGGCCAAACAATAGGTCTCATCAATAAATGTGAATAGGGCTTCCCTGGTGGTGCAGTGGTTGAGCGTCCGCCTGACGATGCAGGGGACACGGGTTCGTGCTCCGGTCCGGGAAGATCCCACATGCTGCGGAGCGGCTGGGCCCGTGAGCCATGGCCGCTGAGCCTGCGCGTCCGGAGCCTGTGCTCTGCAACGGGAGAGGCCACAACAGTGAGAAGCCGGCGTACCGAAAAACATAAAAAATTAAAAAAAAAAAAAAATGTGAATGGATGTAATGACTGCCATCCCTGAGGAATAAAGAGCTTTTTCCACACATGCTCTCTTTTCTTTGCCTTAAGCCTGGATACAAAGATCGTGTGAAGGACTCTGAAGCCCTACGTAATCAGAGGGGTTTGAGTTTGAAAATCATTTTGCAGAATGTAAGTTAATTGGATATAAAGTGAGAAAGAAAGAGGTTTCTAATTTGGAAATTTACTGACTGGGGTTCTTTTTATTGGTGGCAGTCAGCTTTATATGATTAATATAAAGAATTCAATTTAATGTTACATAAAATAAAATAATTAAAACACAATAAGTTAGAAGAAAATAAAGAAAACAAATCATTGCAGAAATTTTAAGATGTTTCTTTGAGATAAAAAATAAAGTAAAATGAAATGCTTATGACAAGGAAAGAAACTCACTAACAATAATAACAGGAATAAAAGTACAGCTCTAGATGAAGCAGAGATTAACTATTACGGAAACAAAATGAACGACTGTATGTGCCAATTTTGAAATTTTAAATAAATGAACAACTTCTAGAGAAATAAAACTTACAAAAACTGGATCAAATCAGAAGAAGAAAATTGACATATTACTGTTAAATAATCACACGTACACATACACACTCTCACACACCCAGTTATTTTTTGAGTTGAAACATACCAAAGATTCAAGGGACAGAATTACAGAGTTTTCCAGAAAACAAAATATCAGAGATTGTTCCACAACTTTATGAGACCAGTATAACTTTAATGCCCAAACAAGATTTGGATATAACAAGAGAGGAAAAATCACAAGTTAATCTCATTTCTGAACATATATTCCAAAAAAAGAGAAAAACATATAAAGCAATGTATTTTATAAAAACATTATGGCAAGATTGTGCTTATCCAGCAATGTACACTGAATTCAATTTGGAAAAAAAAATCATTACAAAAATATATTAAAGGGGAAAAAACCATACAATAATCTCAGTATATTTAGAAATGTTTTGTTAAAATTTAATATTCATCAATGATGAATACCATGGTACACTAAGAAGGAGCTTAGGCTGAAAACAGGAAACTACAAAATACTTTCCATAAATGTCTAAGATACAGTCTTTTCAAAACTAGGATTAAGACAAAGATTAACACTTATAGTCAATGTTGTAATGGGGCAGAAAAAAAAGAATAAAGATATGTGGACTGAAAAAGAAGAAAACCAGCATTTTAAGCACAAATGAAACAGCATTTACATGGAAATCAAGAAAAAAACTATGTTTTTTGTAAATTGTTCAAATGATTAATAGAGTGAAGCAAGGTAGTTAGATATATGACAAAAATTCTGCTCCTGGGTATGTACCCCAAAGAAATTCTCAGAATACAAGGGTATGATATTAGGAATTACTGAAGCAGTATTTGTGTTGGGTGTTAGAGTACTGGAGACATCATGAGTCACTCATCCTTGAGAGTTGTAGATAGTAATGTAAGTGGAAAGACATGTGGGATATTATGAAACAACTGGAAGCAATTTATAGATGCAATATAGCAAAATTTGTGGAATGCAACTAATGTAGCACTGAAAGAGAAATTTGTAATCTTTAACTACCTGTATTAACAATGAATACAATTTTAAAATTAATACTCTAAGCTTTTACCTTTAGAAGCTAGAAACCCAAATATAAGAGGAAGAAAATAATAAAAAGTGGAAGCCAGTGAAATAGAAAGTAAACTAACAAAAAAGAGAACACATTCACATATTCATAATTTGAAAAGATCATCAGTTTGGATAAAACCATAGTTCTGTAGATCAAGACGAAAGAGAAAAACCACAAACTATCAATATTAGGAATGAAAGAGAGAACATCCCTACTGATCTTACAAACATTAAAACACAATAAGGCAATTTTGTTGATAACCCTGTGCCGATACGTTTGACAATTTAGATGGAAATTTTTAAAAATAAATTTATTTATTTATTTACTTTTGGCCACGTTGGGTTTTCGTTGCTGTGTGCCGGTTTTCTCTAGTTGCAGAGAGAGGGGTTTACTCTTCATTGCAGTGTGGAGCATGGGCTCTAGGCAGATGGGCTTCGATAGTTGTGGCATGCTGGTTCAGTAGTTGTGGCTTATAGGCTCTAGAGCACAGGCTCAGTAGTTGTGGTGCATTGGCTTAGTTGTTCCACGGCATGTGGGATCTTCCTGGACCAGGGCTCGAACCCGTGTCGCCTGCATTAGCAGGTGGATTCTTAACCACTGAGCCACCAGGGAAGTCCCCTTAGATGGAAAATTTATTGAAAGACACAAACTATCAAAACATACCCACAGTGCTCGCTTCAGCAGCACATATACTAAAATTGGAACGATACAGAGAAGTACATCCCCTGCACAAGGTCTGAAAAAGAATGTATATATATATATATATATATATATAAAACTGAATCACTTTGCTGTACACCTGAAACTAACACAGCATTGTAAATCAACTCTACACCAATAAAATTTTGAAAAAAATTTTAAAAAGATGTTACCATAGGAAACTGGTTGAAACTTATACATTAACTCTGTACTATTATTTCAACTTTTCTGCAAGTCTAAGATTATTTCAAAACAAAAAGTTTAAAACAATTAGCATATATTGAAAAGCTATACAGGAAGAAAGGATACAGGAGACCCATGGGAAAAAAATGCACAGATGAAAAATAGATCTATGAATAAAGGAGAACCTGATATATAAAAACAGTATCATTTAGATCAGTGGAGAAGGGATGAAAAATTCAAAACAATAATTTGCCCACATGCCTTTTAAGTGCGATCCAGAGCCCACAGCCCAACTAACTTGTCTATTGGATTCTCATATCCTAGGCCACTAGTCACCTGCCTTAATCACCCCAGGGTTGGGTACCAGAAAACTAGAGACCCCAGAGCCAATGGAATTATTCAAACTACTCAATCCTAAAAATGTTTAACCTGCCTTGCCTGTTCCTTCCCATGGAAACCACAGTAAAGTTGACATCCGTAAGTATAACAAACTATATTTTCAATGACAGTTATCTCTGTTAGCCTTACCATTTCTAAATAATAATAAAACCTATTTTAAAACAACATGATACTATTATACATATATGCATTCTCCAGCTTAATTCCTACATGCAGACTCTGAGGAAAGTAATGAAATCCACTCTATATTTCATAAATAAAGAAATAGGAGCTTATAGAGACGAAGTAACTTCCCCAGAATTACAGAGCAGATAAGAGGCAAGAATCCAAGAATTAAACTCAGATCTACATAAAGTTAAACTTCACATTCATTATTTAGGGGATATGAATGAGATTTGCCCAAAAATTGTACCAGTGCTCTTTTAGTTTAGGAGTTAAAGGATACATCAGCTCTCAATGACATTTATGTAATGTCATCAAAGTTTAAAGATATCCCTCCATAATTTTGCTGTTTCCACTCTTTTTATGCTTAGTTTCTGGAATCACTGTTGCTTTTTCCTTGTTATCTGTATCTTTTCAAGGGTATTTTCATGGAGAGTTAAAGGGGGGTGGTTCTCAGATTCCATTACTTTTTATAATCCCTGTGAGTCAGTTCTTTACTTTTAAAATTTGGTTAATATGCCTGTGTTAGAATACACATGCACATCTAAATTAATTTCCCAGATCTTTAGTCTCCTAGCTCAGAACCCAAGAAAGGGGTTATGCACAGTCATTTGATCCATACCTTGACGTCACTAGCTGGAAGGATTTAGGTTATTTGTGGCCAAAAATCAGAGAGCTGTGTTAAGTCAACCTTCTGATATGCAGGCTATTATGACCTGAATTAACTGCACAATCAATCACCACATCACTAAGAAGGGACAATAAGACATTGCCTGTCTCCAAACACGATGCAGGATACATGGCACCACTTAAGAACTATTCTTTCAAAAACAAACAAAACATCTAATCCCAAATTTTAGCATATATGTAGGGCCAATAATTAGTATATTAATAATACTAAGGGACTTCCCTGGTGGTGCAGTGATAAAGAATCTGCCTGCCAGTGCCGGGGACACGGGTTCGGGCCCTTGTCCGGGAAGATCTCATATGTCGCTGAGCAACTAAGGCCGTGTGCCACAACTATGGAGACTGAGCTCTAGAGCCCACGAGCCACAACTACTGAGCCCACATGTCACAACTACTGAAGTCCGTGTGCCTAGAGCCCATGCTCCACAACAAGAGAAGCCACTGCAGTGAGAAGCCCACACACCGCAATGAAGAGTAGCCCCCGCTCACTGCAACTAGAGAAAGCCCGCACCCCAACGAAGACCTAACGCAGCCATAAAAAAAAAAAAAAAAAGAATACTAAGGATAGAGAAACAAATAAATCAACATCACAAAGCAAACAGCAAAGAAAATTTAGAATGTTGGAAGTATTAGAGGGCACGTGATCTGTTGTCTTTAGCAGATCAACAATATGTAATAGTATGGCTGTTTTAGATAAAAAGAGATGTAAGCAACATAAGCACCTGGCAAGTGTGGACCTTACTTGGTTCCTGTTTGAAAAATATCAATTGTAAAAACATATTTCAAGACAATTGGATAAATTTGGTTATATAGGAAAATATCCAGATAATTTTTTAAGGATATAAATACTGACTCCTAGAGGGGTGAAATAACAAAGTCGGGGTTTTGCTTTAAAATAATTAAGACAAAAAAAAAAGTATAGGTGAAACAAATGTAGCAAATCCTTAAAGAGTCACAACACGTTACAGTATAAAATCCTAAATAGGCTTTTAATGTTTCTCTTACAAAGATTGGGATAGAAGGATATTTAATCCAGAATTCACAGTTGATGAACTAGAATCCACTTCTTTTCCCCCAATATGAAGAGAGAGTATAATTTAAAAATTGTGTCCATTTTAACATTTTCTTACCTTTAGAAAATCTGGTATATAGTTCCTGAGGTTAGATTTTCTATCTGAGTTGGGAAAATGTAAACTTTGAAGAGAAAAAATAATAACCTGATCAATTCCATGTATTTTTGTTTTTATAAACAATATTTGGCAAATATTGGGAGCATGTAACAGATAATGTCCCTATTATATAATACTATAGCTTTATAATATATGATAATACAGTGACATTCAAATATTCAAATGTCAATAAAACAACCTTCAAATATTAATTGAAATAAATAATCAGTGTGAAAGAAATAGAGTGAATAAAATGAAGAGTGCTGTCTACCTTAAACTCATTTCTTTTTCAGAGCATTTCTCCAACATTAGGAAATACCAGATCTCTAAATTCCCTGTGTCTTGTGTTCTGTAATTATTTAATTCCAGTATCCTAAGAGGATTTCTGAAGATTTCCACAAACAAATGGATAATATTTTTTCAAAGAATTTGGTGAACAACTGTACAGAGTGATGTACAGAAAATAAACCACAGGTTTGCCTCCTTTGTCATTTGTAGCTAAGGATCATAAAGTCCTATTGTCCTAACCTCATTGTGGAGATCAAACAATGAGTGGAAGGGATAAATGATAAGCTTCAGGCTACAAGGATAGAGAACTGGTAAAATTTAAGTGTTCTGTTTAGTACAGTTATCCTAGAATGTAAGGGATATATGAAATGTGGACATATGTGTACTTGATAGACAGTGATTTATAATAGAATAAGGCTCTCCAGTAAGAAGGAATATCCTTAAAAAAAATCTAGGCAAGTAGATTATCCACATGTACTTGGAAGAATAGCTTTAGTTGCACACGGGGTTCATATAAAGAAGCAGGAAATAATAATTTAGAAAAACATGGCATGGCCATATGGGGCAAGCCTCCATTTTTTCTTAAGAAACGTGTATAATCCCCAATGTAGAAACGCCATGGATTCTCTGGAAAGAAAATAGAGGTGATGCTCGTCATAATATGAATTTGAAATTGGACTTGGTAATTAACCACAAGCAACAAGAGAAAAGGGAAGTTGAAATGACTAAGATTTTGAGGTAATCACAACAGCAACAAAAATCATAGCTTGTACCTAACTTTAAAAAAGAATAGCTTTCCTCCATTTACTTATCAAACATTATTGTGCTAAACAACCTCTGCTTTGAAATGTAAATATTGATGATATTTTATACTTTTCTTCTGTACTAAATAGTGGGAAAGAAAAAACAAGGCAGTTCATGTTTTCTTGCTGTTTTCTTTCTTGGGTTTTTTTTTTTAGTCAGAGGTTTTCCAAATAATTTTTGAAGGAATATGTAAAAATCCTGAAATATCACCTATCCAGATCTGGGTTCAGACATAGAAGATAGTTTTATTTCTTCCAATAATGACAAAAGCAACACTAAATATTATGTTCATTTCTGTCTCTAATCTGGTATATATCTTAAACAAAACTACTTAAAATCTGTGAGATTCATTTACTTCTATGGGGCTAATAATGGCTTAAGTTTATTTAAGGAATAAGTGAGATTTTTATATACACTGGCGCAAGTCTAAGTAGCTTAGAGTCCAAACCAGAGTAGGTATAGCCTTCCAACCCACAGTAGATACTGTGCTAATGATAGAGGTGATGAAGTTGTAAAAGGGAGGTCAATGTGAGAAAATGTAAATGAAGTCAAAATTAGGCAAGTGGACTTTTCCTTCAGAAACCAAGCAAAGAGCAAGACAGCTTTTGTACTAATAATCAAGAAAGATTTGCTGAACACTCTCCTCTTCCAGGAATGAAAATAAAACAATTTTAAAGGGCATGAGTGGCAGAAATGCAATTCATTAAATGAAAGTAGCATCAATATAATGAACTGGAAAAGAGAAAGAAAGTGAAAAGGAGAAAGACTATGGAGTATCAGCGAGAATAGGATGACGAGAATTATTTTACACAATTCTCTAGGAAGACCAGGAATTCCATATTCAGTAGATCTATCTGTAAACTCTATTCCATCTCCCTACAAGATCAAACTTGAATGAGGAGGAAAAAAAAAAAAAAAAAACTTAACTGAAATCTGTGAAACTCTTAATGTGAGTTTTCCATTACAGATTTCCTGAAATTTCACCTGCTTGTCCACTTGGACATCAGGGCCTTTTCACAGAAAGAAAGACCAGAGACTAAACTCATTTGCAATGACTTCTGGCTTTTCCATTAACTATTGAGAACTATCACTAAAGAAAACAAACCTGATATTCAAGGAAGTCCATGATTATTCTCCAGTATGTGTTTCAGGAGGCATGTTCTCAGCTAACCCAAGCTCTTTCTTCTGAACCTTCTTTCCAATGAAAAAGGCAGCTCACTTACACTGCAAATCTGAATAATCTATTTGTTTAAAAACATCTGGGGCCTCAAGCATCATAGCTAACGATTTTAAATGGCAAGCCAGAGTTCTTGCAAATCAAAATATCGTGAGGGTACAACACATTTGGGCTAATAATTTGCAGACGTTTTGGCCCTGCATTTATATGAGTATCTGAACAATGATTGCTTAATCATCACAAATTTTTATCAATGGCTGAGAAATAATTGTAGAATACAGATGAACAGTACTCACACAATTAGTAGCTGTATCATGTTAGCAAGTGATCAAAACTCTCAGGGCTTTAATTGAATTGTCTTTAAAATGAAGACAGTTTAGGGACTTCCCTGGTGGCGCAGTGCTTGAGAGTCCGCCTGCCGATGCAGGGAACACGGGACTGTGCCCCGGTCCGGGAAGATCCCACATGCTGTGGAGCGGCTGGGCCCGTGAGCCATGACCGCTGAGCCTGCGCGTCAAAAATAAAGACAGTTTACATCGTTGCAACTTTAATGCAATAGCTCCAAACAAAATTCCTTCTGTATTTATATGTCATATTTGAATTTATATATTACTATTCACTTAATTCAGAAGAGGAAGCTAGAGAAAAGATATATAAAAATAAATTGTTTGCATTAATAATATTATGGTATATAAATTGTTTGGAGTGGGAGCTGGATGTTATCATGTTAAAAAGCGAAAACTGTTGATTAGAAGTTATTTTGCTCACTCTGTCTTTTTTGAGAGGGTTAATAACAGACATTAGCTTGCTCCAGGCCACGTAGCTCATATCAGAGATCAGGGATTCAAACTTAGAATCCAGTGGTCTTCCCACTTCTGAATTAAGTGCTTTAATTTTAACTTGGTCTTTAATTCAATCATCTAAGGTGGTATATTTGATCTGTAGCATCTCTGGCAGGGGCTACTGTTTGTCCTCAATTATTAATAGAACTTCAGGGTCTGCTGCTTACATATCATTCCTGGCTTCTCTTCATTTTATCTCTGATACCTGTGAAAATAATCATACTGCCCAAAATTTATTTAGAAAGTATTTTAATTTCATAATTAAATGCTCCACATAATTGCTCTACGAGGAAGGCAAGGAAGATATTATCACTCCTGTTTCACTGAAGTTAAATGATTTTCCCCATGTTGCAGAGAGACCAAGTTTCCTGTTTCTAATTCTAGAGTGATTTCCAACACCCCGAACAGCTGCAGGGACACCAAGATGGATGACCTGCTTCCACCAACCTGACACGTAACCTCTCTACCACCACAAATGGGCAAAAATTACAAAAAAGTTGGCAGCCTGAAACATATAGCCCCTTCTCTAAAGAACATAAACATAATTATATAATAAATTACACACTCACTTAAAAATCTCATTAAGGTGTTTTGAAATAATTTTACTATTTCCAAATAATGTTAGGTATAGCAGAGGATGGGGAAGGAGAGAGGTGATAAGCTCTTGGGTTCTCAGTCAGACAAATTCATCATAGAAGAACCAAATATATCTCTTTCCCCTTTGGGAGCTCCTTATCTATCAAATGATGCTAATTCAACTTGACTAATAACTTCATTCTCAAAGTATGTTGGTGAAGAATGGTAGTCCTCATGAAAGAGAGTCAGAAAGGACACTGGCTGCTGCTTTATACTCACTAAGTATGTTGTTTAACTTATTTAGTGGATAAGTAAGGATATTCAAGTTAATTCATATCTCAGAACTCTAATTTTATTTTCTAAATGCATTAAGATTTGTGATAGATTTTACTTTATTTTAAAAAGCAAATACTAAAAGTATATTCCTAACAGTTTAAAACTTGAAAGTATATGTTGTCTTGTAAAAAGAATTTCACTTTTCTATTCATTTTTATTATTATTCCTGAAAGACTGTATCTGTATTTATTGTGGAACCAAAATTGTCAGGGGCTTCTCTTTCATATACTTTAATCTTCTCTGCTCATTCCCTTATGAGCTACATGGTTACTTCTGCACAAACATTGAAATAAAGTGAAAAGATAATTTTGGTAAAGAAAAAGAATATAACTACACATAATCTGCCAGACCTCCTTGATTTTAATGTGACAGTTATTATGGATTAGGTTTTTCTAAGGCAATGCCCTCCTAAATAGTTCACTGGCCGGAGAAGTTATAAAACAAAACAAAATCAATTTCCTTGAAGATGCCATTTATTATGAATATGAGACTCCTTGAGGTTGAGTCATCCTGTTTCAATATCAGTGTACTTTTGATTTTTATTGTATTAATTTGGAAATATCATGATATTAGAGTGGTTCAATAGATTCCTGACCCTTCTTGGTGAGCATTTGACAAATTCTCATGAGAAGGATAAATGAATGAATGAATAAATCAATGGCTGAATAAAATCTTTACAATTATTTTTCTTTGAAGAAAAAAGTAACTTCTTACTCTGAGGGGAAAAATTCATATAATGTTTATTGTTCTGTGTTTTCCTTGTTATTATTTTTGCTTTTCCAAAAAAATAAGAATACAAGTTATGTCATAGGTCCAGAGGTCTGAATTTATTCTAGGAATAGACTCTAAAAGCATTTTAGTTTTTCTCGTTTTTATTTCTCAAGTTAGTAAAACTTACAATCTACTGTTTAAAGTCAATCTGATACATTTTAGTAGTGTCAAAGAACATACAGAACAAAGGCCCAAAAGGCACATAGAACTACATAGTTCATCTCCGGGACCTATGACAACGTGGGAAAACATAGTTTAAAACAATGCCTTGTTTCTGACAAGAAGAATTAGAAGCAAATTCTCCCCACACAAGCTCACCTGCATCACCATCTGTTTGGAAGAAAAGCATCTCCTGAGGAATAAAAGAGAGATTGAACTCTGACAGCCTGAACCATCTCTGTGCTGTACCTACGACCATAGAGTTTCAAGGATATTCACACATGACTGATGTGCTGGGGCAGCCCTGAAAAAGAACAAAGGGAAGGTGGAACAGAGCACAGGGAAGTCTCAGTAAAGGAAAAAGGCCACAGCTAGTCAGCACTAAGCAGAAAGATCAAAGGAGCATTGGTTTTGCATTTAGGAGGGTGCTCATAAAGAAAAAAATTCTGTCCCAGACACATTTGCAGCATATATGTTTCCTGAAGAACGATAGCTGTGTATGTAATTTCAAAGACCTATACCACTGAGAGTTGTAACACATCAGTGCTCAAGCACTTGCCTGAGCTTTGCTGGGAGACATTTAGGCAGGCAAACTGCTGAAATGTTCCCCTGCTGTCACCAGAGCAACAATGGATTCAGCAAATTGATAAGTATTTGCGCTGAGAAGCAGAAGTCAGCATGAGGGGCATTGCACAAGCAGAACTCCTGGAATCACGTGTGGGCAATTGACCTGTGCTCGAAGCCCAGCTGCTGAACTCATGGTCATCAGAGGAGGTGAGTTCCTGATTCACTGGCAGGTACAACTAAGTGCAAAATGACCAAGACTTATATAAACATTCTTGAGTTTCATGGAACATGTACTAAGGAGAAGTCTGGGGAATACTGTATTTCTTATAAGTAAACCATAGAAAACCTCAGAGTCGTAGTAAAGTGGGCATTAATATACATAGGGCAGCATTAGTACTTGTGAAGCATGATTCATTCGGATTATATTAGAGATATTAAGAGAAAATGGGAAATGGCAAAGAAGAGTTATTATATCTTGGCCATATAAAAAGACTTTAGGTGCAGTTGGCACTGAACCAAGGACACGCCCCCCTCAAGAAAAACAAACAAACAGTTACTTGACAGGCAGAGGTGGAGGAGACATATTTAGGCTGAAGTCTTAAATAAGCAAAGGCATAGAAATGAAAAGTGGAAAGGATATTTGTCAACGTCCAGAAACATTTGTGATTATCACAACTGGTGGGGTGGGATGGGAGAGTGTGATCTTGGTTTCTACTGAATAGAGGCCAGGGATGCTGCTAAAAATCCTTCAGTGCATAGGACAGTCCCCAACAATAATAAGTATCTGACCCAGAATGTCAGTAGTGCTGAAGTTGGGAAACCTTGTCCTAATGCATTCCCTTCCACTGGTATAATAAAATATGCTAGCTCATCAATGGGGCAGTTTTAATAATTGCACTTTTACTATATACCAGGCTCTCTGTGCACCACCTACCACCAGTGATGAGGGCATTATTGTGAGCTGGGTGATGAGTCCTCACCATCTAACTTTAAGATCCCATACTGGTGTCTACTTTTTCTGACCACTTCTGATACCAAATGTTGCAGCCTGGGTTCCCTGGGAAGCATACTCTGACGTATGGGGCATACAGAGATTAGTGTACAGGAAGTTTATTAGGGAGTGTTCTTGAGATCAACCCCTGTGGAAGGGAAGGAAAGGAAGCAGGATTGGGCTGAGAGAGAAGCTAAACTCTGACAGTCTCAACAGAGGTTTCAGCCAAAATGCTTAAAGTTTTGAAATTGAGATGAATGTTCAGAGCTGTCCTGAGATGAGGTGAGGGGAGAGGACTTTCATACTGCATGTAATTAGTTATTGGAAACACACTACTTGAGGAAGAGCACATGACCTTGGACTAGGTGACTCTTTTCAGACTAGACAACCTCTTTAAGGAGCTAACAGCTGAAGATCTTCTTCTGGCAGTATTTCCAAAAGTTGGAGGAGTGAGTTCTGTTTTCTTGAAGGGAGATTTAGGTTGTAAATCCCTGTATCAGTGACTGTAGTCTTTGCCCTAGGTATATTATTAAAAGATGTTCTTTTCCTGTAAGTTTGTTTAAAGATAATTAAAAACATTAAAATAACAACTTTTGTTTGCTTCCTCAGTCTTCTTTTTCCTTTCCTAAATGTGATTCATTCAATACTGAATTCCTGTATTATGTTTACTCTTCTCTTTCTTGCTAAAGGGAGGGAGGGACCCATCTGAAAATTCCAACCATGTCTGATTAATCTCAAACTTATATTTCCATCTGTGATATCGTGAGCTCTTAAAACCCTTGGAATTTCCTAAATAATGGGACTGATCAAGGTGTCTTTTTTCATATCAGATCTTTAGACTCCCACCTAAGAATGAGCATTGGTTGCCAGGAGAACCAACCATATGATTAAAGAGTTGAAACTTTCAGTCTCACCCCACCCACACCTCCATCTCCAGAGAAGGGAGAGAGGCTGAAGATTGAGTCCAGTTGCCAATGGCCAATGATTTAATCAATCATGCTTATATAGTGATGCCTGAATAAAACCCCACAAGGACAGGGTTCTGAGAGCTTCCAGGTTAGAGAACACATAGAGTTTGGGGAGAGTGGGGCCTGGAGAGGGTATGGAAGTGCCGCACTCTTTCTCCATACTTTGTCCTATTCATCTCTTCCATTTGGTTGTTCCTGAGTTATATTCTTTTATAATAAACTGGTGATATAATAACATGTTACTCTGAGTTCTGTGAGCTGCTCTAGCAAATTAATTGAACTCAAGGCAGGAGTCTTGGGAACCTCGGATTTACAGCTAGTTTGTCAGAAGTATAGGTAACCACCTGAACTTGCCACTGACATCTGAAGTTGGAGGCAGGGTGTGGAGGGGAAGGTGGCAGTCTTGTAGAACTGAACCCTTAACCTGTGGAATCTGATGTGATCTCCAGGTAGTATCAGAATTGAGTTAAATTTTGGGATACCCAGCTAGTGTCCTGAGGATTGCTTGTTGGATGGGGAAGTACTCCCACCCACTAACCCTCCTGCCCCTCAACACACTGAAGTTTGTACTAGAACCAATTTACTACCTTTGAACACTCTCCTATATCTCCAACTGCACTGAATCTTTCTATACTAGTGAAAGAATGAAAGAAAAGGCAGCCCCAGACATTTAGAAGCTTGCCCGGCACTCACAACCAGCCATGTTATTCTATTAAATATAAGCAATTTTACTTATCATAAACCCCAGAGAAGGTTACATTCAGACCATGATAAAATGAGAAAAAGTATGGTTACTTCATAATTATGTATAAGCACAAACAAAAGTAAGGTGACTGGGCCACCCACAAAATACCAAATTTCCTCTTTCTTGGCCTAAATGAATAATTGCTATTTCTTTACCAATCACAATTTTTGTATCATCATTCTAGTCTCTTTTCTATATAGATAAGGCTTATTAAGGTACAATAAAAGAACTGCTCTTCTTACTAAAAAGCCCCACTTCTTCCTACCCTCTCCCAAGTCTTCCTCCAAATCAAAGCCTAAATCCTATACTTTAAGATTTTTTTATACTACCCTCTTGAGTCAAACCATGATTCCTCATGGTTGTATTCTCCTTCATTGTGATAAGTAATAGAACCAACTTGTTCAATACAATGACAATGGATATTGCATGTCATGACAATGACAATGGATAGTTTGCTTATGCCCACTGATGCCAAAACCTAAACTGATAATATAAGTCCTTAAGAAGAGGGACCTTTTTATATCAGAAAGACCACTGAAATTAGATTCAGAAAATCTGGCTTTAGATTCCAGGAATATATCCATAAAACCAAAAATACTAACTTGAATAGATATCTTCACCCCTATATTCACAGCAACATTATTTACATTATTCAAGACATGGAAAAAACACAAGTGTCCACTGATAGATAAATGGATAAAGAAGTTGTGATATGTATGTGTGTGTGTGTGTATATATATATTTATATATATATATATATACATATATATGTATATACTCACACAATGGAATATTATTCAGCTATAAAAAGTGAGGAAATCCTACTGTACAACAGCGGTTGTATGCATATGTTCAAAAGGAATCATTTCCCTATCTGTTCATGTTTCTGAGTTTAGAACAACAAAATGAATGTAACAACTTTAGAGAATCTTTGGATAACTTTATCCTTTACCATCCTCTTCTCAATTTTATGGTTGGTAAACTTTCTGAATATGTTGAAAAAATTGAGCTTAGCATTCTACCACTGATTCCCTTCTAGAAAGAAATGTCTTGAAGTTTAATGTGTATTTCAGATTCTTCTCTATTCTAGTAAATGAATAGATATCTAATATGAAGGCTTGGAAATGTGTACCACATAAAATGGCTGGAAGAATTTAACAATGAAATAAGAGCTAGAGAACTCTCCATAAAGAGAGAAAGTTACATGGCTGGCATTTCATCATATTCTTTCCCTTCTATCTTGACTATTTTTCTTGAGTTCAACTCTGGCATTTGCTGAGAGAATCATGTAATTTACATTGACTCTCCTGTTCCCTTCCACAGCTAATTCTATCTGATACAGTAATATGACTTTTATTTTCCAGAGCAGCAAGAAGTAGCTTAGAAGTTTCCCTCTTAACTTCCACTGCTTGTTTTCTCAGAATCTGAAATGTATTGTGCATGCAGGAAAGATTAAACTGCATTAGAGTTGGCTGCCCTTACTATTTTCTTAAAAACAAAAGAACACTTGAATGTTCCATATCCTTCTAACTTTCCAGATGTTTTACTACTGTCTTCCTTTCTTTCTTCTTTTATGTTACTTCTTATGAACTTATCAAAATAGTAAACAGGAACTTACCCCAAATGATCTTTCTTATATACTTTTAGACCATCAATTAATATTTGCTGCTGTTATTTTTAACCTACTATGCGTCTGAAGGTTGTGCAGTTGGATCTAGATGGATTAGTAGTTCCTAAATCTGGCTGCATCAATATAGGGTGAAGCCTAAAATGTTTTAAGCTCCCAAAGTCCTTTTGATGTGGAGAAAGTCATAGGAACCAACAGACCAGAGGACTTTTAAGTTCCTTTCCAACTCTGAGGTTTTATGATCCTAAACTCTCAGTCTATGGCAGGGTTCATTTTAAAATGTAAAATTATTCTTTACTGTGATATTCCAGTTTATGGCTTCTCTTTCAATGGGGGATTGCATAGTTTCCTGGGCATCACAATGTTTTGAAACAGATACATCAAAGTGCTTATGATGTATATGTTTTAAAATACTAAATGGAACACAGTTCTGAGTTTAATAGTCACTATATCTTTTTCATGCTGTGATGGTTCATTTTAACAAATACTTTCACAGTTCAAGCTCCTTGTATTCAAGGAATTACAAGGGATGGAGATTGGGGAGAATTTAAAAGAGACAAAAATCATAAATTTAAGATAATTATTTTATGTTTTCGAGAATGCTGAGATATCCTAATCCAGCCACTGAAAGTCAACCTTTGCCTAAATTTAATTTGTCTCTTTACAATGGTTATTTCATTCTTATTAAAACCTATGCAATTAGACATTTGAAAAGCTTTTCAAAGTAAAATTTAGTTCTGTATGGAAACCACCCCTAATCTCCTTTGGGATGTGATTTCTCACTCAAAACTTCAGCATGAAAGTGTGCCATACTCCATACTCTCTTTTGACATGCTTACCTTATTACCTTGCTCTACTGGTACTGGTGGGCCTGACTTGCCTTCCTTCTACAGAATCTGTTCTTTAAAAAAAGGCACAATCTCAACATTTAATCCCTGGGTTCAGTTAAACTAAAGCAGGAGCCAGGTTCTCATCTGAGTATCTGAGTTCTGTGAATAATTTCCTGTGACGCTCTCAGAAGTTCATTCAAATACATCAGGCAAGGCTCTTTTGTCTTGCAAGCAGCAGAGATTTAATACGACTAACTTAAGCTGAAAAAGGAAATGACAAAATGATATTTGATAGCTCCAAGAAAACTGGAAATCTAGTTTTAGAGACTATGAGACAAAAACAAGCCTGAAGTCATGTCACAGAATGATTCTCACGAATATACTGTGAGAAAGCACAGATTCTAACACCATCAGTACTCAATTTATTTCCACTAGGACACCTTCCTTGCAAGAATGGATTCCTCATCTTTTTCATAGAATTAGTTTGAGTACAGACTTGGATCAATACATGAGGTCCTGTGCTCATACTTTAATCTCTTTAATAAGGAAGCCTGAGGAAATCTGTATTTGGGATTTTTTTGGCTTCCACAGCAGGAGAAGTTTCTGCTTTATGAGAGGGAAGGTTTCCCAGACATAGGAAAGGAGATATCATTTTGGGTGGCAAAAAAACCCCTACTTTAGACATCTGCTTTAACTGTCCAAATTTAACATACTTTGTTTTTTCAAAACAAAAATACCGCATCCACCATAGTGTGTCTATACCTTATGCAACAATACACTTCTGCTTTATCATCTAAATTCTATTTTCAGTTAGTATACTTTTGGGTATGAGTAACAAAAAACGCAATTGGCATAAACCATAGGAATTTATAAATTTATAGAACAATAATTTTGGAGAATAAGCTGTTTGTTAATTCAGTAACACAATGATACAAGGTAGAGGAGAAAGGGAGAGAGGGAGGAGGAAGGAGAACAGTTTTACCTTCCTTATCTCCTCATCTCTTATTACTGGGAGAAAATTATTTTCCAGAACATTCCAACAGGCTTTCTTGTGTAAATCATTGACCAAGACCATGTCTTCTGCATGTGTCTAAATTAATCACTGGCAAAGGAAATGGGATTACAATGATTGGTTTAGACCCCTGGGGCAGTAGAGGGTTCATCTTTCCTGAGCATATTGTTATTTGATAAATGTAAACAAAAAAATAAATAAACCAGAGTTCTGAAAGGTAGAATTGCTTCTTTGTAGGCAGTTTCTGCCACAATTGACCTTTCAATTTTTACAGTTTCTTAAATTATAAAAGAAATATCTGGCTTAAATTATCTCTAAATTTTCTTAAATGCTAATTTAAGCAGGCTAATTAAGAAAAATATGTGAATATTCTCTTTAAAGCTCATGAATATATAATGAGGGAGGTAGAGGGAGATAGATTTATAACTCCAATTCAAGGCAGAATGAATTACATGCTTTATAGAGGCACTAGTTGTAATGGGATCACACTGAAGTGATATATTAATTGCTTGTATGTAGTAATTACTCAATACATATGGACTAAAGTGAAAATTTATAAACATAATATATTTCCATTAAGTGTATAGTATGAAAATCTAATAAGACACTAAAAATTACTCACTTGATTGGGATTAAAGGATATTTTTATGTTTTCCATATTTTGCATTTATAAAATAACAGATGACAAAAAAGGATTTTTTTTTTGCCACAAGTATTTTTCTTAAAGTTTACATTCACACACTCAAGAAAATCTAACCCATGTTGCAGACTGTTCACAATAAATTTATGCTTATAGTGGTGTATTATATTATACATTTGAGTATCTAATGATTCTAAGACTTTGGTTTTATTTCAAAATAATAACTTCATTCCTAAGAAATTTGTAAAAGACTTTAGAGTTTACAAACTGCTTTCCCATTCACTGCTTCATGTACTTTTAAAACTACATTGTAAGGCTGATAAGATGATAGTTGTTGTTTTTTTTTTAATTTTTTATTAGAGAGGACACAAGTAAACAAAACCTACGGTCAAATAACTAGTAACTCACAGAGTTCAGTGATTAGAACTCAGGTCCATTGACTCCTCACTGTGTCACCTAATTTGTTTTTTTTTTCAAAAGAAAACAACTTTCAATACCAAAGGCTTCAATTTGATTAAAAGTTCATAAATAGCTGCAGTTGGATGGGACTTTTTCTTTCCTTGTACAGTGTCCAAAAAATCAATTATCTATGTTTCACTTTAAAAATAGGGTAACCTAGTAGAATAATTTTCCTTAAAGGGAGTGTTAAATCAGTTTAAATTATGGTTAACAAAATATAATCTCTAAAACTCACCAAGGTGATTACTGGGTTGATACTGTAGTATGAAGGAAGATAACTTTGACTGATTGGTAGAAGAATGAGGTTCACACCAGAGTCCTTCCACTGACCACGTGGAAGTCATTTTCTTTCTAGTGTTAGACAAGGAGTATAGCGTTAGATAGATTGTTGTCATGTTAGACAAGATTGTCTTTAAGGTTCTTTATAGCTTTCATAGCTGGTTCCAAAGATATAAATTGAATAAAAGAAATCAAAGATTCATAGAATATTGAAACCAGAAGGGACTTTCCAGATAATTTATCTCAATCATTATTTTAGAGATAAAGATACCTTTGTCTGGAGAGGGAAAGTGACTGATCCATAGTCACATAGAAAGTTAGCATGCTTTATTCATCTATTTATAGCTGGCAGAAGTAGCTCAGTTTCTTAGTAGGTGTTACTTGTTCTTCTCTCTAGACTAGGCACATATCTAAGATAAACAGAAGTTATTAGCCTAGTGGTAAGTGTTTATTACTAGGAATAGGGCCATAGGTTTTACTTCAAAGCAACTAACCAACTGTATGGCCTTTGACAAATCATTTATTTGTCTTGACTTCAACTTCCTCATCTGTAAAAGAAAACACTGGAATAGATTAGGCACACATATGATAAGAATTTTTATGAGAATTCCATTTATTCATCTATTTATTTAAGAAGCATTTATTGAGTGTCCAGTATATGCCTGGATTGTTCTTGGCTCTGTTCTGTGTATTGGGTTTGCAAAAGCAAGCAAAGTACACACGTTCTCAGTCTTGGGAAGATGCAATCTCCTCTGAAAGGAGGAAGTTTTTTTTGAAAAAAAGATAAAGAAATAAATAGATAAATTCAGAGTGTAATGCTAGACATTTTAAGGGGCATCAAAACGCATGGGTCAAAGATTTGTGACTCATGAAGATTTAAAAGCTACTAGAGGGCTTCCCTGGTGGTGCAGTGGTTACGAATCTGCCTGCCAGTTCAGGAGACATGGGTTCAAGCCCTGGTCTGGGAAGATCCCACATGCCATGGAGCAACGAAGCCCATGTGCCACAACTACAGAGCTTGTGCTCTAGAGCCCTCAAGCCACAACTACTGAGCCCGCATGCCACAACTACTGAAGCCCACGCACCTAGAGCCCGTGCTCTGCAACAAGAGAAGCCACCACAATGAGAAGCTCATGCACCGCAATGAAGAGTAGCCCCTGCTCGCTGCAACTAAAGGAAGCCCACGCGCAGCAACGAAGACCCAATGCAGCCAAAAATAAAATAAAAAAGAAATAAATTTATTTAAAAAAAAAAGCTACTAGAGAACAGAAGCTCAAAGGAGATTCTACATTGCTTTTATAGAATATTGTATTGCAGGAACCCAGCATATGCCTGCAAATAATAAGTACCAAACAAAAAACTAACAAGTGAATAAATGGAAGAGAAAATAATATTTGAAATGTTTATGATCACAGTTGTTCTTCCTATATTTAAGATTCCTTTTATAAAGGAAGTAAGCTGTTGAATTTGTGGTTTGAAAGCATTAGTTAAACTTTAAAAAGGATAGCTTTACAGCTTGAGAAGTAGACCTGGAGAAGCAGAAATAAAGGACAGTTTTTTATGTTCTTGTTTTACATCCATATCTACCCCTATATTTTATTCATCTCTTTCATCAGAAATATTGATGTTTCAGGAAAGGTTATTTGCCTTGAATTTGTTCCATGCCATTTTGTTTTGTCTTGGCAGAGGGATGAGTGCCTTCTGATGATAAAAATATTAACTAAAAGCAAGAATGAATCTCTTACTCAAAGAACATGATATTAACACTTTAGGAAATTTGTCATGCATATTTGCAAGGCAAGACATATTTTGTTCCTTTATGATAACTGTAACTGCTATAAATAGAGGAAATATCCTTCGCTGTGAGATTATAAAAGTTTTGTATATTTGAAAAGTTTAAAGTAGAAGAATAAAGTATAATAAAAGGGGGAAAATAAGCACATAACCATACTCATTCTTGTGCAAATCATAAACCACAAAAGAAAAGATCAAGTGTCTCATAAATAGGGGAAATCTCAGAGATTTGCCCTTGATATTTACTATTTATTAATTAATACTTTGAAGCATGTAAACTAAGATATATATGTATATGTGTATCTATTATCTATATTCCTAAAGTGCTACACCTTTTATGCTTCTGTTAAGCCACAAATTTTCCTTAAGCCATGAATTTGAAGGAATTTAAGTTTCATAATTAGAATTTCTCAAAGTACACACTGTTGGTTCAAAAATTCAGGAGTCCCCACATGAAATCTGAAACTATGCGCCTCTCCGCCCACCCAGCCCAAATGTGGAAGACAAGGAAAGATGAAGAAAGAAGGAGATTACTCCAAATTGGTAGGTAACAGGTTTAATAAGCAATGGCACTAACGTATGCGACTTGTCTTGGGCGATGCAAAACAAGCAGGTCTCTGCATCAGCCTGACAGAATCTTAAAAGTTTTTATAGAGAGGCCGTAACTGGGTTCAGTCACATACACAGTCCAGATGGTCTCAAGAACACATTGCTCTCTCAAGGCTGTGTCTTTGAAAACTGCTCCCATTATGGGAACACTGGGTCGAATGTACATCCTAAGGGGGGGAATAGGTGAGAAGCTTCAAATTGCCTGGGTCCAGCTCTCAGGTCAATCAGAGGTCATGTCCTGTTGATGACCTCCTCCAATATACACTTCAGATCAAATATAAGTACAGCTTTTCAAAGCATATTGTAACTGTGATTAAGCCTTTTTCATTTCTAACAATACACTGTTATCATCCCCAAATTTCAAAGCATTTATTAAAACCAAGGGTACAGGAGGAGGAGCTTCAAGATGGCAGAAGAGTAAGAGGTAGAGATCACCTTCCTCCCCACAGATACATCAGAAATACATCTACACGTGGAACAACTCCTACAGAACACCCACTGAACACTGGTAGAAGACCTCAGACCTCCCAAAAGGCAAGAAAGTCCCCACATACCTGGGTAGGGCAAAAGAAAAAAAGAATAAACAGAGACAAAAGGATAGGGATGGGACCTGCACCTTGGGGAGGGAGCTGTGAAGGAGGAAAGGTTTCGACACACTAGGAAACCCCTTCATGGGCAGAGACTGCGGGTGGCGGAGGGGGAAGCTTCGGTGCCCCAGAGGAGAGCGCAGCAACAGGGGTGCGGAGGGCAAAGCGGAGAGATTCCCGCACAGAGGATTGGTGCCGACCAGCACTCACTAGCCTGAGAGGCTTGCCTGCTCATCCGCCGGGGTGGGCGGGGTTGGGAGCTGAGGCTCGGGCTTCATTCGGAGCGCAGGGAGAGGACTAGGGCTGGCGGTGTGGACACAGCATGAATGGGGCTAGTGCACCACAACTAGCCGGGAGGGAATCCGGGAAAAAGTCAGGAGCTGCCGAAGAGGCAAGAGACTTTTCCTTGCCTCTTTGTTTCCTGGTGCGCAAGGAGAGGGAATTCAGAGCGCCCCTTAAAGGAGCTGCAGACACGGGCGTGAGCCGCGGCTATCGGCGCGGACCCCAGAAACGGGCATGAGATGCTAAGACTGCTGCTGCCGCCACCAAGAAGCCTGTGTGTGAGCACAGGTCACTATCCACACCTCCCCTCCCGGGAGCCTGTGCAGCCCGCCACTGCCAGGGTCCCGTGATCCAGGGACAGCTTCCCCAGGAGAACGCATGGCGCGCCTCAGGCTGCTGCAACGTCATGCTGGCCTCTGCGGCCGCAGGCTCACCCGCATCCACACCCCTCCCTTCCCCTGGCCTGAGTGAGCTGGAGCCCCCGAATCAGCGGCACTTTTAACCCCATCCTGTCTGACCGAAGAACAGATGCCCTCAGGCAACCTACATGCAGAGGCGGGGCCAAATCCAAAGCTGAACCCCGGGAGCTGTGCCAACAAACAAGATGTGAAAATCTCCCAGAGATCTCCATCTCAACACCAAGACCCAGCTCCACTCAACGACCAGCAAGCTACAGTGCTGGACACCCTGTGCCAAACAACTAACAAAACAGGAACACACCCCATCCATTAGCAGAGAGGCTGCCTAAAATCATAATAAGTCCACAGACACCCCAAAACACACCACCAGACGTGGACCTGCCCACCAGAAAGACAAGATACAGCCTCATCCACCAGAACACAGGCACTAGTCCTCTCCACCAGGAAACCTACAGAACCCACTGAACCAACCTTAGCCACTGGGGACAGACACCAGAAACAACGGGAACTGCAAACCTGCAGCCTGCGAACAGGAGACCCCAAACAGAGTAAGTTAAGCAAAATGAGAAGACAGAGAAACACACAGCAGATGAAAGAGCAAGGCAAAAGCCCACCAGACCTAACAAATGAAGAGGAAATAGGCAGTCTACCTGAAAAACAATTCAGAATAATGTTAGTAAAGATGATCCCAAATCTTGGAAATAGAATGGAGAAAATACAAGAAACATTTAACAAGACTTAGAGGAACTAAAGAGCAAACAAACAGTGATGAACAACACAATAAATGAAATTAAAAATTCTCTAGAAGGGATCAATAGCAGAATAACTGAAGCAGAAGAATGGATAAGTGACCTGAAAGATAAAATAGTGGAAATAACTACTGCAGAGCAGAATAAAGAAAAAAGAATGAAAAGAATTGAGGGCAGTCTCAGAGACAACATTAAAGACACCAACATTCGAATTATAGGGGTCCCTGAAGAAGAAGAGGAAAAGAAAGGGACTGAGGAAATATTTGAAGAAATTATAGTTAAAAACTTCCCTAATATGGGAAAGGAATTAGTTAATCAAGTCCCGGAAGCACAGAGACTTCCGTACAGGATAAATCCAAGGAAAAACACGCCAAGACACATATTAATGAAACTATTAAAAATTAAATACAAAGAAAAAATAGTAAAAGCAGCAAGGGAAAAGCAACAAGTAACACATAAGGGAATCCCCATAAGGTTAACAGCTGATCTTTTAGCAGAAACACTGCAAGCCAGAAGGGAGTGGCAGGACATATTTAAAGTGATGAAAGAGAAAAACCTACAACCAAGATTACTGTACCCAGCAATGATTTCATTCAGATTTGATGGAGAAATTAAAACCATTATGCAAAAGCTAACAGAATTCAGCATTACCAAACCAGCTTTACAACAAATGCTAAAGGAACTTCTCTAGGCAGGAAACACAAGAGAAGGAAAAGACATAGATTGGCTGAATGGGTACAACAACAAGACCCATATATATGCTGTCTACAGGAGACCTACTTCAGACCTAGGGACACATACAGACTGAAAGTGAGGGGATGGAAAAAGATATTCCATGCAAATGGAAATCAAAAGAAAGCTGGAGTAGCAATACTCATATCAGGCAAAATAGACTTTAAAGCAAAGACTATTACAAGAGACAAAGAAGGACACTACATAATGATCCAGGGATCAATCAAAGAAGAAGATATAACAATTGTAAATATTTATGCACCCAACATAGGAGCACCTCAGTACATAAGGCAAATACTA
>NW_020171826.1:517384-661668 GCF_003031525.2 Neophocaena asiaeorientalis asiaeorientalis | reverse complement strand
GATCCAAGAAGAAGATATAACAATTGTAAATATTTATGCACCCAACATAGGAGCACCTCAGTACATAAGGCAAATACTAACAGCCATAAAAGGGGAAAGTGCCAGTAACACAATAATAGTAAGGGACTTTAACACCCCACTTTCACGAACGGACAGATCATCTAAAATGAAAATAAATAAGGAAACACAAGCTTTAAATGATAGATTAAATAAGATGGACTTAATTGATATTTATAGGATATTCCATCCAAAAACAATAAAATACACATTCTTCTCAAGTGCTCATGGAACATTCTCCAGGATCGATCATATCTTGGGTCACAAATCAAGCCTTGGGAAATTTAAGAAATTTGAAATCATATGAAGTATCTTTTCCGACTACAACATTATAAGATTAGGTATCAATTACAGGAAAAAATCTGTAAGAAATACAAACACATGTAGGCTAAACAACACACTACTTAATAACCAAGAGATCACTGAAGAAATCAAAGAGGAAATCAAAAACTACCTAGAAACAAATGGCAATGAAAACACAATGGCCCAAAACATATGGAATGCAGCAAAAGCAGTTCTAAGAGGGAAGTTTATAGCAATACAATCCTACCTTAAAAAACAAGAAACATCTCAAATAAACAACCTAACTTTACACCTAAAGCAATGAGAAAGAAGAACAAAAAAACCCCAAAGTTAGCAGAAGGAAAGAAATCATAAAGATCAGATCAGAAATAAATGAAAAAGAAATGAAGGAAACGATAGCAAAGATCAATAAAACTAAACCCTGGTTCTTTGAGAAGATAAACAAAATTGATAAACCATTAGCCAGACTCATCAAGAAAGAAAGGGAGAAGACTCAAATCAATAGAATTAGAAATGAAAAAGGAGAAGTAACAACTGACACCACAGAAATACAAAGGATCATGAGAGGTTACTACAAGCAACTATATGCCAATAAAATGGACAACCTGGAATTTATGGACAAATTTTTAGAAATGCACAACCTTCCGAGACTGAACCAGGAAGAAATAGAAAATATGAACAGACCAATCACAAGCACTGAAATTGAAACTGTGACTAAACATCTTCCAGGAAACAAAAGCCCAGGACCAGATGGCTTCACAGGCGAATTCTATCAAATATTTAGAGAAGAGCTAACACATTTAGAGAAGAGCTAACACCTATCCTTCTCAAACTCTTCCAAAATATAGCAGAGGAAGAAATACTCCCAAACTCATTCTACGAGACCACCATCACTCTGAAACCAGAACCAGACAAAGATGTCACAAAGAAAGAAAACTACAGGCCAATATCACTGATGAACATAGATGCAGAAATCCTCAACAGAATACTAGCAAACAGAATCCAACAGCACATTAAAAGGATCACACACTATGATCAAGTGGGGTTTATCTCAGGAATGCAAGGATTCTTCAATATACGCAAATCAATCAATGTGATACACCATGTTAATAAATTGAAGGAGAAAAGCCATACGATCATCTCAATAGATGGAGAGAAAGATTTCTGCAAAATTCAACACCCATTTATGATAAAAACCCTCCAGAAACTTGGCATAGAGGGAACTTTCCTCAATATAATAAAGGCCACATGTGACAAACCCACAGTCAACCTTGTCCTCAATGGTGAAAAACTGAAAGCATTTCCACTAAGATCAGGAATAAGACAAGGTTGTCCTATGAAACTTAAAAGCTTTTGCACAGCAAAGAAAGCCATAAACAAGACCAAAAGACAACCCTCAGAATGGGAGCAAATATTTGCAAATGAAGTAACTGACAAAGTATTAATCTCCAAAATTTACAAGCAGCTCATGCAGCTCAATATTGAAAAAACAAACAACCCAATACCAAAATCGGCAGAAAACCTAAATAGACATTTCCCCCAAAATGATATACAGATTGCCTACAGACATATGAAAGAATGCTCAAAATCATTAATCATTAGAGAAATGGAAATCAAAACTACAATATCTCATCTCATACTGGTCAGAATGGCCATCATCAAAAAATCTACAAATAAATGCTGGAGAGGGTGTAGAGAAAAGGGAATCCTCTTGCACTGTTGGTGGGAATGTAAATTGATACAGCCACTATGGGGAACAGTATGGAGGTTCCTTAAAAAGCTAAAAATAGAACTACCATACAACCCAGAAATCCCACTACTGGACATATACCCTGAGAAAATCATAATTCAAAAAGAGTCGTGCACCAACATGTTCATTGCATCTCTATTTACAATAGCCCAGACATGGAAGCAACCTAAATGTTTGTCAACAGATGAATGGATAAAGAAGATGTGGCACATATATACAATGCAATATTACTCAGACATAAAGAGAAACGAAACTGAGTTATTTGTAGTGAGGTGGATGGGCCTAGAGTCTGTCATACAGAGTGAAGTAAGTCAGAAAGAGAAAAAAAGAATACCGTATGCTAACACATATATAAAGAATCTAAGAAAAAAATGGTCATGAAGAACATAGGGGTATGTCGGGAATAAAGACGAAGACCTACTAGAGAATGAACTTGAGGATAGGGGGAGGGGGAAGGGTAAGCTGTGACAAAGTGAGAGAGTGGCATGGACATATATACAGTACCAAACGTTAAATAGATAGCTAGTGGGAAGAAGCCGCATAGCACAGGGAGATCAGCTTGGTGCTTTGTGACCACCTAGAGGGGTGGGAGGGAGGGAGATGCAAGAGGTGAGAGATATGGGTACATATGTATATGTATAACTGATTCACTTTGTTATAAAGCAGAAACTAACACACTATTGTAAAGCAACTATACCCCAATAAAGATGTTTTAAAAAAAGAATTAAAAAAAAAAAGGCTACATGGAGCACTTGCTCCAATTCTCATAAGATCATAAATTATTTTTTCCATATTTTCAATTCAATTTGACTGTTATACACAAGGCGTGTACTAGGCAATGTGAAGGATACAGAATTAGTGCTCTCTTTTTCATGAGCTCATGGTATATTTGTTTTTACCTACATCTCTAATCTCCTAAACTTTACCTCTTCTTTTTCCATTTCACCAGTTAAATTTATTGTATATTCCCATCCTGCAAATTGGCCAGAATAGGAATTGAGTGTTACTCAAACTCAGGTGACGTAGAGCAGAAAGGTCTACGACCTCTAGACTTCATATCCTATGTTGTGTTGTTCCATGTTTAAAGCAAAACACATAAAATTAAACCAAAAAACTCCTAAGATTTAATACAGGGAGTGATAGCACATCCTTATAAAATTAGCAAAAATGTAAGCAGAGTGTGAAGCAAACCATGTGAATTAATATACTATGTGGGAAAAATCCATTAATACAACAATATTAAAACTACTTAATATTCTTTAAAAAGCTCGAACAATATTAATGTAAACTTTCATTTGAGCTAAGATGGAGTAACAGAGAGGAGATGTATCTTTATATTTAAATAACTTGACAATTGAACAAAATACATGAAACCGTGCAGAGCTGTGATCTCTGAGAGAAGGGAAGCAAGGTAAACTGTAAAATTTCACCAGCTTATGTCTAGAATATGTGTCTAGGTGACAGTCAGGATAAAGAAACCAAACAGAACTTGATATTCTTACTGAATTAAGGACAGAATTTAGTCATTTAAACAGACATCAAAGTTCAGAAAGATCAAAGTGGTTAGAGTTTGGGGGCAGGATACTAGAAAAGAGAGCAGTTGCACAGATGGAAGTCACATGAGATATTCAGAGAGGTCCTCTTGGGTCTTCAGCTGAGTATTATCTGTACACACATCAGAGGACACAACCAGAGGCTAGGAGAAAACAACCTGAAGGGGAAAACAGAACAATAGCAAGATTCCATAATGGGCTGGGAATAATCTTGCTCCCCCAAACTGACTGGAAAGAACTTGCACTTGGAAATGGATGCTAAATTACTCTTAGATTAAAACCCTTGGATCTTCCCTAGGAAAACTTACACCTGTGAGAATAGCTGGCATTTAAAGGCTACAAATAACAAATGTTGGTGAGGATGTGGAGGAAAGGTAATAACTGTACATCCGTGATGTGAATGGAAATTGATGCAGCCACTATGGAAAACAGTATGGGCGTTCCTCACATAACCAAAAATTGAACTACCATATGATCCAGCAATTCTAACCCTGGATATATATCTGAAGAAAATGAAAACACGAACTCAAAAAGATACATACACCCCAATGTTCATAGCAGCATTATTTACAATAACCAAGATATAGAAGCAATCTAAGTGTCTATCAACAGATGAATGGATAAAGAAGAAGTGATACACACACACACACACACATTGTAATATTACACAGCCATGGAAAAGAATAAAATTTTTCCATTTGCCACAACATGGATGGACCAGGAGTGTATTATGCTTAGTGAAATAAGTCAGACAGAGAAAGACAAATACTGTATGTTACCACCTACATGTGAAATCCAAAAAATAAAACAAGCAATGAATATAACACAACAGAAACAGACTCACAGATATAGAGAATAAACTAGTGTTTAGCAGTGGAGAGAAAGAGGTGGGGAGGGGCAAGATAGGTGTAGGGGATTAAGAGGTACAAACTACCATGTATATAATAATCTACAAGGTATATTTTATAACACAGTCAATATTTTATAATAACTTTAAATGGAGTATAATCCATAAAAATAGTGAGTCAATATGTTGTACACCTGAAACTAACATAATATGGTAAATAAACTATACTTCAATTTAAAAAATGAGGAAATTCTGACAATTTTCACAGCAAATTGAAACCTAAGGAGATGTGACTACCACACATAATTGGTGTCTGGATGGGGTCTTGGAACAGAAAAAGGACAAGAGTAAAAGTGAAGAAAATCTGAATATTATCTTTAGTTAATACAAGTATATCAATTGGTTCATTAACTTTAACAAATGTACATACTAATATAAGATATTAATAGTCAGAGAAGTGGTGTATAGTATATATGGGGACTTTGTACAATTTTTGCCGTCTTAGTAAATCTAAACAATCCTACAATAAAGTTAGAAAAAAGATGCTAAATGAAAGAACCCAAATACAAAATGCTACATACCATATGATTTCATTTATATGAAATTCCAGAACACTAAAACTTTAGTGGCTGAAAATAGATCAGTGGTTGCCATAAGGCAGATATGAAGGAAAGGTATTGGTTGAAAAAGACCAGGGAACTTTTGGGATGATCGATTCTGTACGAAGGTTTTGGTGGCATTACATCACTGTGAATATTTATCGAAATTCATTCTAAGTAAATTATACCTCAATAAAGCTATTTACAATTATGAAAATCAATCGCAGGAAATTTAGAAATCTGTGAACCTGTTTTAGGTTCCTTCCAGAAGGCAAGAACCATTTAAATAAGTAGACAAGAGCATCTTCTCTTTCAGTAAAAGTCTTCTATAATTCTGAGAACTGAAAAATATATTCATCATGTTTACTTTTCAGTGAGTTTCCATTGGTGTTGTGGACTGCTGCTCCTAGGGCAAAGGGAAAATGTGTAACTTGATCAATTTGCTCCGAGACTCACCACCGGAAAGTCTGAATCCTAGAGAGCAGAGATGGAGATGCTTCCTGCTGGTGCCTTTTTAATTTATTTTCATGATCTAAATATGCTACCCAATTTTTTAGCTTAATTGAATTTTCTTAGAAGAGCGTATAGTATTTCTTTATGTATAATACACTGCATTGTGTTGGACTCAGAGGATTTATTTAGGCTAAATTAAAATTTGAAAATAAAGATACACTTAATCAGTATTACTTATTAATACTTAGCTGCATTTCTTTATTTAAACATTATAAGGGTTTTATGTAGGCTTTTTTTTTTTTTTAGATTTTCAATTTTTAGTTTATGTAGGCCTTATATATCAAAAAGAAACATAAGGAGGGATTATACAACTTAAAAAAATTGAAAAAGTCCTCCTGGAAGAGATGACAGTGTTCCATTGTGAAAAGAGTATAGTTTTTGAAATTGGAATATATGGTCTCAGGAGAGCTGATTTCAAATTTTAGCTCCGTTTCTTTACCACCCAAATGATACTGAACAAATCAATGAACACTGCTGAGCTTCAGTTCCATCCATTTCACAGGTCATTGTGAAGAGCAAATGAGGTAATATTTGTGAAGATACCTATATTCTATAAATTAATATGCTGAACCTCAATAAATTTCCAGTATTTGAATTCTTATTTCTAATGTGGTGATTCACACAGTTCAACTTGATACTGGATATTACCTTTTTTTATTATTAAAGCTGCTCCACCCTGCATAGGAAAAGCTAGGAAATAGATAGCACCAAGTACATTTCAGATAAGAGAAGTGGCATCAATGAAGACCTAAGAATAGAGGAGGAAAAAAATGTGTAGGTGTGATCAGAGAGTGAAATAAAAGCTGACTAGGATGTAAAGTACTGAGAGGGAAAGTGGGGGAAACACCACTGGGAAAGAGGGACTGGTCTTACTGAGAAAATCCTCAACTGCCAGGCTGAATAGTTTTAACCCAATTCAAAGGCAATGGGATTTTTGAGGAGAGGTGTGACGTGATCAAAGTTTGTATGACAAAGTTTACTCTGGCATCATACAAAGGAACGTGGGGAGACAGGAGGATGGAAAACCACTTGGAAGGATGCAGCTTTCATCCAGCATGACATACTGGGGATTAACCCCGGATGTTTTCCTAAGACAACTGCAGATGTGCACGGAGTCAGGGAAGGCTCAACCCTTTGGAAAGTCAGGAGAGAAAACAAATCACACAATGAAACCCTGGCTTTATTTATGTAAAGATCTAGACTCCATAGAAAAGATATTCACCCCACACCTTCCTGCCCCAGCTCCCCTGCCATGTTCCAGCCCTATTCCAGCCTAAGTAACAAAAGACATTTCACAGAACACTATTTTCATGGGGTGCTTTTGAAACCATTCATCAACCAGCTGCAGTTCTTTTTGTTGACTCTTCTTAATGAGTTTGTGAAGGACTCTGTTACCTCTGAAAATCAAGTTTTGGTCTTCTCAGGAATTTGTCCCTTTAAAAAAAAAATAAAGGATGCAGTTGTCCAATTAGACACACCACAAGCAGGAAAGAAAGTTATCTGAAGAAATCACAAATTTAGAACAATCAAGTCAGCTTAACTGTGTCTCCCGAATCTGGCTACCTCTGAATTTAGAAGCTATCCTTTTGAAGACAGAATTATTTTTCTCAGCTACTTCCATGTTCCTGCCCAGGAAACATCCACAAATCCCTCCATTAATATTCAATGTGAGCCTTTGGTGACATACTGAATATTTGAATGACACGGTCAAAAATCACCTCTCTTGTGTAGGCAGTACATTTGCGATTACATTGTGGTAAACACAGCAAAAAAAATAAAAATTCAATCTTTTGTTTCAGATATTCATAATTTAAGTGCCGCAATAATCACATATATGAAAATTGTCACTGTGACTAACTTTATAAATAGTTTCAAGTAGTTTCAGATAGGATCAAAATTAAAAAAAAAAAAAAAAAAGAGAGAGAGAGAAATACATCCCCAAAGTCACATAACTAACAAATTATAGAACCAGAATTATAACCCAGGTCATCGTATTCTGGAGCCCACGTGTTCAACTGCCATGGTATTCTGCATCAAACACAGGTCTAACTTCTGTCATAAGCCTTACTCACTGCTCTTTGCATTGAATTATATTTAGATATGTCTATGTTTCTTTTTCCAACATGCTGAGAGATAATGGCATTTAAAGAGCTTATTTAGAAAAGTGCCTGACACTTAGTGTAAATTTAATAAATAGCTCATATTATCATAAGTTTAAAATAGAGATGCAAAAACAAATTTTGCTCTTATGTTATTTAGAAGAACCCGAACTAAGAGTTAAAATGTGAGAAGGATTTTGATAGGCAAAATTTAGGAGGCACAATATCCATGGTAGGATACTAGGGCATGGAGGTAGAAGAGTGGGGTTTGGGCTTGGAAGAACTGTAGCTGAATTAAAGGTGAGTGTTGTGAAGATTGATGGGGAGGAACAACTTGAAATACAGCCAGAGTACAAATTAAAGAGAATTTGTGTGTTACCTATTAATAGGTTTATCAGGAGGGAAAGGAACAGAATATTTGTACTTTACAAAAATACTTTTGGAAGCAGAGTGGAAGGTAAGTTGAAGAGAGGTAATGGTAGGAAAACCGGTAGAAAGATACAGCTAGTTGCCCATGATTACTAATTAAGGACTAAGATTTATAGGCTGCTTACTATGGGCCAATCACTATTCTGAGCTCCTTTAATGCATCAACCAATTTAATTTTATACTAAATTTATGAGGTGAATATTTATTGAAGCAACTTTCCTCCCATTTCACTCTCAAAAGTGTCCTGGTTTGGACAATACATTATGTGGTCCCTTCACTCACACAGAACTTTATCCCTAAGGGCAGGAAGTTGCAATAAAGCAAAACAGTGCTATAATGAAGCAACTATGGCATTCAGTATATGTATTGGGAGGGCTTAGAAGACAGGATCCTTGAATAGAGATTGCAGCTTTACCTCAGGATTGGTTCTATTATCAATTATTTCTGATCATAAGAACCAAATATTTTTATAGCTAGAAGGGACACCTGAAATCACCTAATCCAACAGACCTTAACTTTACGTGTAGGTGGGCCTAAAGAGACCATAGATAATATTCAGAGATTTATAAATTCCCCAGCCTTGCAGGCAAACTTTGGAATATGTTAATATATAGTTTTTTTTTTTTTTTTCCTTAGCAAATCATCCTCATTGTTTTAATATATTATCAGTTAGGAAACATTTATCTGGGACAACCCATAAAACGCTGAGTACCATAGGGAAAAAGTGAGTATTTTTACACAGCTAATCAATGGCGAAGCCAGGACTAATATTTCGTCCACTCTTTCTTATACCAATAAAAACAACTAAAAAGATGTGCTTTTGTATTTTAATGTTTGATATAGGTTGTTTAACCAAAGAAAATGTGAAGAGTGAATGTGAAATGTAAGGAGTCAGAGACTGCATTTGTTTTATTTATAGTGTTCCCAGTACAAATAACATAGCCCAGCACAGGTAGGCTCTCAGAAAATATTTGTTGAGTAAATTAATGAATGACAACTGGTCTGACTCACTGGATTGTTGCAGTGTTGGATTTCTGAGAACAATGCACATTTCAACCACATGGTGGTGCCATTTTACAGTTTATTTGAAAAATGGAGCTGAGGAGAAAAGCAAATAACCCAACATATTACCTTTCCTTTGAGAAGGCAATTTAAATCCAGAGTATGAAATGAATTATTTATATAATTTATCTGGCTATTCTACTCACTTAGAAACCTGTAAAAGGTAAAATGGCCACAAGACATGAATTACTGGTAGAGGATATTAACATTGCAGATGAGCAGTTTTTGCTTATGCTGGTTTAGCATAGGGAATGTCCTAATCCAAGTGACATCTTGGTAGCTGGTAAGTGTCACATTACAGCACCCTTTTGGTCACTAAACACCCTTGGGATTGACAAAAGCATCGACAAGATAGCTAGATCAAGATAGAGATCCCACCTGAAGTCTAAAGGTGATGACCTGTGAGCCACAAAGTTCTCAGGAGGAGAAACAGAACTGGAGCTTCTCCAGATGTCTTTGTTTTATCTCAGATTAAAGTAAATCAAGGAACTTGGATGAAGAGAGGCAGAAAATAGAGCTTTGGAAATGGGGTTGTGTGGTGGAACCATAGGGAAGTGCAGTTATGAAGTCTCCTTGCAATGTTCTAAGGAGAAGATGATTCTCATTTAGTTTAGTTTTCACATTCAGTAATGGGGGAGGGGGACAGGAAAGAGATAAGAATTCCTGCCCTGCTCAACACCATTTCAGATTTGACTTTATGTTTTTCTTTCTAATGCTTTCAGATTGTCTCTGCACATTCACTCTACCTCTAATACACACATACCTTCTTCTTCTACACACACACACACACACACACACACACACACACACACAGATATTGCCTTCTGCAACTGTGACCACGAGCCTCACGCTCTGCATAGTGCCCTACGTTTCTAGCTGATATGGGATCAACTATTTAAATACCACTTCCCACATGTGACTTTTATCTGCTCTTTTATTCTCATTTAAGTGACCTATCATTCTGAATCTTCCCAAGACAGATGTATTTTGAATTAATACTGGGACTACATTCTTCCTATAAATTATCCATGATGAACTAGTAAAAATAAACATAAAAACAGTCCTAGGACAAGGAATAGAGCATAGCTGACATAGACTCCACTTTATAGATTTTCTTTGGCTCTCTTCAATAGCTATAAACCCTTAGACATACTTCTTTACATTTGCTTTTTATATTTTTATTTCCCCAACTCTAAAGGTCATAATGACACCTCATTTTTAGTCGAAACTCTAAGATATACATGTCATAATCTTGCTGCATCAATCTAGTAAATAATGTCTTAAAGTTTTGCATCTTTCCTCCACCCAACCATATGAAAATGGTGTTTTCTCAAGACTCACAGTATTATATTAGAGCATCCATCCCATCAGTGAAATCCCCTTAACCTTCTTAGGGGTTTTCCAACTCAAGAAATTCCATTTAGGCAATTGGAGGATGATGAGAAAGTGTGTGTATGTGTGTGTGTGTGTGTGTGTGTGTGCAAGTTGACATTATTGAAATACATTCACTCTCTTCTTTAAAAGTTTTACCAAAGGATAGGAGAAGATCATCTGTGGCTGAGACCAACAATTTTTGTAATGGATTGCAGATAGGAGAATACAGAAAGAGGAAGTAGCTGAGAAGCCTGCTTCCAAGGACACTCATATTAAGAGTTAACACCTAGGAAGTTCCAGGCTTAAAGTCAGGTATGGCTGCCAAGGCGAAAGAAAAAGGAGGAGGGGAAGGGGGACAAGAAAAGGAAGGGGGGGGAGGTGGAGGAAAAGGAGGAGAAAAAGTAAAAGAAAGGAAAATAAATAAATGGAGTTTTCATGGTAAGCAATTATGAGGAGACTGGTAGCTTTATGACAAACTAAAAGCTAAACTGCAAGCCAACTAGCTGACCAAAGAGAACCATAGAAAGAGATGACTGAAAGGAGCCCTCTTGGGGTCAGAACAACCCTCAAAGACTAGTCTCAAAAACTACTTTTACTTGGATTTATTTGTATCTGAATGTAATCCCATTTGTGTTTCAGGGCATTATTGAAAACAATAGAGCAATCAGCCTGCAATTAGAGGAGCCTAAAATCTGAGGGAGACATCAAAGTAAACAGACAATTTAACAGAGAGTTTAGAGAAAGTGACAGTCAAAGAGAACCCTGCTAAAATCACTGTCCTCCCAGGGTGACTGTGTGCATGCCCAAAGCTGCACCCTTTGAAGAGAAGTATCAGAGGGTTCACGCTGATATGAAAATAGACTTCGCTAAAATAATCTAACCAATTCGCTAAACAAAGTAACAACCAAACACAACAAAACAAGCCCCAGAAAGGGGTAAGAAGAATCAGCATCCAGAATTGCTACAATATATGGCCCAAAATATCAAACTTCCAGAAAAAAATTATCAGACATGCAGCTAAACAAGAAAGTGTGACACATACATACACAAACAAAAAGCAGGCAACAAGAAATACCCGTGAAAGGACCCAGTTGTAGTATTTGATGGACAGACTTCAAAGCAGACATTATAACTATATGCAAATAACAAAAGGAAACTGTTTAACAAAGTAAGGAAAGCTAAGATGACAATATCTTATCAAATACTGAACACCAATAAAGGCATAGAAATTATAAAAAAGAATCAAATGAAAATTATTGAAACTACCAGATTAATTTAAAATATGATTCAATAACCAAAATGAAATATTACTAAAGTAGGTTTGAGTAGAGTAGGTTTGACCTGGAAGAAGAATCAATTAACTCTAAAGTAGAAGACGATTATGCAATCTAAAAAAAACAGTGAGAATAAAAAATGAAGAAAAATTAACAGAGCTAAAAATATTAGAGAAAATGCTGGTGAAAAATTCACATCTTTGATGAAAAACATTGATCTACACATTCCATGAATTCGAAATAGGATGCATACAAAGAGATCTACACACAGACACATCATGGTAAAAATGTTGAAAGCCACAGACAGAATTTTGAAAGCAGCAAGAAAAAAATGACTCATCACATACAAGAACACTAATAAAAGAATTAGCTCACTTCTCATTAGAAACAATGGAGACCGTAAAGCAACAGGGTAAAGATCCAAAGGGCTGAAAGAAAAATATCATCAACCAAGAATCTTACATCTAAGGCAGATTGATTCAGGATGGTGGAGTAGAAGGACGTGTGCTCACTCCCTCTTGTGAGAGCACCAAAATCACAAATAACTGCTGAACAATCATTGACAGGAAGACACTGGAACTCACCAAAAAAGATACCCCACATCCAAAGACAAAGGAGAAGCCACAGGGAGATGGTAGGAGGGGCGCAATCACAATAAAATAAAATCCCGTAACATCTGGGTAGGTGACTCACAAACTGGAGAACACTTATACCACAGAAGTCCACCCACTAGAGTGGAGGTTCTGAGCACCACGTCAGGCTTCCCAACCTGGGTGTCCAGCAATGGGGGAAGGAATTCCCAGAGAATCAGACTTTGAAGGCTAGTGAGATTTGATTTTAGGATTTCGACAGGACTGAGGGTAACAGAGACTCCACTCTTGGAGGACACACACAAAGTAGTGTGCACATTGGGACCCAGGGGGAGGAGCAGTGACCCCATAGTGACTGAACCAGACATACCTGCTAGTGTGGGAGGGTCTCCTGCAGAGGTGGGGGTGGCTGTGGCTCACCATGGGGACAAAGACACAGGCAGCAGAAGTTCTGGGAAGTACTCCTTGCTGTGAGCCCTCAGAGTCCACCATTAGCCCCACCAAAGAGCTGGGTAGGCTCCAGTGTTGGGTCACCTCAGGCCAAAAAACCAACAGGGAGGAAATCCAACCCCACCCATCAGCAGACAAGCGGATTAAAGTTTTACTGAGCTCTGCCAACCAGAGCAACACCCAGCTATACCCACCACTAGTCCCTCCCATCAGGAAATTTGCACAAGCCTCTTAGATAGCCTCATCCACCAGAGGGAAGACAGCAGAAACAAGAAGAACTACATTTATGCAACCTGTGGAAGGAAAACCACATTCCCAGAAGATAGACAAAGTGAAAAGGCAGAGGACTTTGTACAGATGAAGGAACAAGATAAAACCCCAGAAAAACAACTAGATGAAGGGGAGATAGGCAACCTTCCAGAAAAAGAAATCAGAATAATGATAGTGAAGATGATCCAGGACCTTGGAAAAAGAATAGAAGAAAAGATCAAGAATATGCAAGAAATGTTTAACAAAAACCTAGAAGAATTAAAGAAAAAACACATAGAAGAATTAAAGAACAAACAAACAGACATGAACCATACAATAACTGAATGAAAAATACACTAGAAGGAATCAGTAGCAGAGTAACTGAGGCAGAAGAACGGATAAGTGACCTGGAAGACAGAATGGTGGAATTCACTGCCACAGAACAGAATAAAGAAAAAAGAAAGAAAAGAAATGAAGACAGCCTAAGAGATCTCTGGGACACCATTAAACACAGCAACATTCACATTATAGGGGTCCAAGAAGGAGAAGAGAGAGAGAAAGGATCTGAGAAAATATTTGAAGAGATTATAGTCAAAAACTTCCCTACATGGGAAAGGAAATAGTCACCCAAATCCAGGAAGCGCAGAGTCCCAGGCAGGATAAACCCAAGGAGAAATATGCCAAGACACATAGTAATCAAACTGACAAAAATTAAAGACAAAGAAAAATTATTGAAAGCAACAAGGGAAAAAAATATATATAAGGGAACTCCCATAAGGTTAACAGCTGATTTCTCAGCAGAAACTCTACAAGCCAGAAGGGAGTGGCAGTTTATATTTAAAGTGATGAAAGGGAAGAAACTACAGCTAAGATTACTCTACCTGGCAGGGATCTCATTCAGATTCAATGGAGAAATCAAAAGCTTTACAGACAAGCAAAAGCTAAGAGAATTCAGCACCACCAAACCAGCTCTACAATAAATGCTATGGGAACTTCTCTAAGTGGGAAACACAAGAGAAGAAAGGGACCTACAAAAACAAACCCGAAACAATTACGAAAATAGTAATAGGAACATACATATCGATAATTACCTAAAAGGTGAATGGATTAAATGTTCCAACCAAAATTGTTGAATGGATACAAAAACACAACCCATATATATGCTGTCTATAAGACACCCACTTCAGACCTAGGGGCATGTACAGACTGAAAGTGAGGGAATGGAAAAATATATTCTATGCAAATGGAAATCAAAAGAAAACTGGGGTAGCAAAACTCATAACAGATAAAATAGACTTTAAAATAAAGAATGTTACAAGAGACAAGGAAGGACACTACATAATGATCTCCCCGTACCCCAAAAAAAAAAAAAAAAAAAAAAAAGAGGAAATCGATAGTAGTACAATAATAGTGGGGGACTTTATTTTAACACCTCAATCACACCAATGGACACATCATCCAAACCAAAAATTAATAAAGAAACACAAGCTTTAAATGACACAATAGACCAGATAGATTTAATGGATATTAATAGGACATTACATCTCAAAACAGCAGATTACACTTTCTTCTCAAGTGCACATGGAACACTCTCCAGGATAGATCACATCATGTGTCACAAATCAAGCCTCAGAAATTTAAGAAAATTGAAATCATATCAAGCATCTTTGCTGACCACAATGCTCTGAGATTAGAAATCAATTACAGGGAAAAAATGTAAAAAACACAAATACTTGGAGGCTAAACAATACGTTACTAAATAATCAAGCTATCACTGAAGTAATCAAAGAGGAAATCAAAAAATATCTAGAGACAATTTACAATGATAACACAATGATCCAAAACCTATGGGATGCAGCAAAAGCAGTTCTAAGAGGGAAGTTTATAGCTATACAAGCCTACCTCAAGAAACAAGAAAAATCTCAAATAAACAATCTAACCTTACACCTAAAGGAACTAGAGAAAGAAGGACAAACAAAACCCAAAGTTAGTAGAAGGAAAGAAATCTTAATGATCAGAGCAGAAACAAATGAAATAGAAACAAAGAAAACAATAGCAAAGAGCAATAAAACTAAAAGCTGGTTCTTTGAGAAGATAAAATTGATAAACCATTAGCCAGACTCATCAAGAAAAAGAGGGAGAGGACTCAAATCAATAAAATTAGAAATTAAAAAGGAGAAGTTACAATAAACACTGTAGAAATACAAAGCATCCTAAGAGGCTACTAAAAGCAACTCTATGCCAATAAAATGTACAACCTGGAACAAATGGACATATTCTTCGAAACGTATAACCTTCCAAAACTGAAGCAGGAAGAAATAGAAAATATGAACAGACCAATGACAAACACTGAAATTGAGACTGTGATTAAAAATTTTCCAACAAACAAAAGTCCAGGACCAGAAGGCTTCACAGGTGAACTCTATCAAACATTCAGAGATGAGCTAACACCCATTCTTCTCAAACTCTTCCAAAAAATTGCAGAGGAAGGAACACTCCCAAACTCATTCCATGAGGCCACTATCACCCTGATACCAAAACCAGACAAAGATACTACAAAAAAAGAAAATTACAAACCAATATCACTGATGAATATAGATGCCAAAATCCTCAACAAAATACTAGCAAACAGAATCCAACAACACAATAAAAGGATCATATACCATGATCAAGTGGGATTTATCCCAGAGATGCAAGGATTCTTCAATATACGCAAATCAATCAATTTGATACACCATATTAACAAATTGAAGAATAAAAACCATATGATCATCTCAATAGATGCAGAAAAAGCTTTTGACAAAATTCAATACCTATTTATGATAAAAACTCTCCAGAAAGGGGACATAGAGGGAACCTACCTCAACATAATAAAGGCCATATACGAAAAACCCACAGCAAACATCATTCTCAATGGTGAAAAACTGAAAGCATTTCCTCTAAGATCAAGAAAAAGACACAGATGTCCACTCTCGCCACTATTATTCAACAGAGTTTTGGAAGTCCTAGCCATGGCAATCAGAGAAGAAAAAGAAATAAAAGGAATACAAATTAGAAAAGAAGAGGTAAAACTGTCACTGTTTGCAGATGAAATGATATTATACAAAGAAAATCCTAAATATGTCATCAGAAAACTACTAGAGCTAATCAATGAATTTGGTAAAACTGCAGGATACAAAATTAGTGCACAGAGATCTCTCACATTCCTATACAGTAATGATGAAAATTCTGAAAGAGAAATTAAAGAAACACTCCCATTTACCATTGCAACATAAAGAATAAGATACCTAGGAATAAACCTACCTTGGGAGACAAAAGACCTGTATGCAGAAAAATATAAGACACTGATGAAAGAAATTAAAGATGATACAAACAGATGGAGAGATATACCATGTTCTTGGATTGGATGAAATAATATTGTAAAAAATGACTATACTACCCAAAACAATCTACAGATTCAGTGCAATCCCTATCAAGTTAACAATGGCATTTTTTACAGAACTAGAACAAAAAAATCTTAAAATTTGTATGGAGACACAAAAGACTCCGAATAGCCAAAGCAATCTTAAGAAAGAAAAACAGAGATGGAGGAATCAGACTCCTTGACTTCAGACTATACTACAAAGCTACAGTAATCAAGACAATATGTTACTGGCACAAAAACAGAAATATAGATCAATGGAACAGGATAGAAAGCCCAGGCATAAACCCATGCACCAATGGTCAACTAATCTATGACAAAAGAGGCAAGGATATACAATGGAGAAAAGATAGTCTCTTCAATAAGTGGTGCTGGGAAAACTGGACAGCTACATGTAAAAGAATGAAATTAGAACACTCCCTAACACCACACATAAAAATAAACTCAAAATGGATTCTAGATCTAAATGTAAGACTGGACACTGTAAAAGTCTTAGAGGAAAACATACGAAGAACACTCTTTGACATAAATCACAGCAAGATCTATTCTGATCCACCTCCTAGAGTAATGGAAATAAAAACAAAAATAAACAAATGGGACCTAATGAAACTTAAAACCTTTTTCAAAGCAAAGGAAACTACAAACAAGACGAAAAGACAACCCTCAAAATGGGAGAAAATATTTGCCAATGAATCAATGAATCAATTTGCCAATGAATCAAAATATTTGCCAATGAATCAATATAATCTCCAAAATATACAAACAGCTCATGCAGCTCCATATTAAAAAAGCAAACAACCCAATCCAAAAATAGGCAGAAGATCTAAATAGACATTTCTCCAAAGAAGACATACAGATGGCCAAGAAGCACATGAAAAGCTGCTCAACATCACTAATTATTAGAGAAATGCAAATCAAAACTACAATGAGGATTCACCTCACACCAGTTAGAATGGGCATCATCAGAAAATCTACACACAACAAATGCTGGAGAGGGTGTGGAGAAAAGGGAATCCTCCTGCACTGTTGGTGGGAATGTAAATTAATACAGCCACTATGGAGAACAGTATGGAGGTTCCTTAAAGAACTAAAAATAGAATCACCTTATGACCCAGCAATCCCACTAGTGGACATATACCCATAGAAAACCATAATTCAAAAAGACACATGCACCCCAATGTTCATTGCAGCACTATTTACAATAGCCAGGTCATGGAAGCAACCTAAATGCCCATTGACAAACAAATGGATAAAGAAGGTGTGGTACATATATACAGTGGAATATTACTCAGCCACAAAAAAGAATGAAACTGGGTCATTTGTAGGGACGTGGATGGATCTACAGACTGTCATACAGCGTGAATTAAGTCAGAAAGAAAAAACAAATATTGTATATTAACGTATATATGTGGAACCTAGAAAAATGGTACAGATGAACCAGTTTGCGGGGCAGAAATAGAGACACAGATGTAGAGGACAAACGTATGGGCACCAAGGGGAGAAAGTGGGGGGTGGTGGTGGTGGGGTGAATTGGGAGATTGGGATTGACATGCATACACTAATATGCATAAAATCGATAACTAATAAGAACATGCTGTATAAAAAAATAAATAAAATTAAATTTTATCAAAAGGATCTTATATCTAGGAACAAAAAAATGTGGAAAAAAGACTTTTCCAAGTAAACACTGAGAGAATTCTTTTCTAAAAGAATCACCTAATGTTAATTCAAATTCACACACAAAAAGAGTGCTGTTAAAGGTTATCATGTATTGGTAAAAGATCGTATACATATATATTTCTTTTTTTTTTTTCTTAACTGATTTATAAAGTAATCATGAAATAATATGTATATAACATAATGTTGGACCTGTTACATATGAAAATGTAATATATTTTACAATAACATCACAAAGGTGGTGCTTGCAAGAAAAAGCAGTTTGGAGAAGGAAATATCATGAGATGGTAAATTGAATCCAGAGTAATAAATGAAAAGACCAGAAATGGCAAATAAGAAGATGAGTATTACAAACTCTATAAATCAAACTTTCTTTTCTTTTGTCAGTTTGTTTAATAAAGATAAAATTATAAAAATTAATAATTATAGCAATGTGTTGTTGGGTTTATAACATATATAGATGTATTACATATAACAATAATAGCACATAGGGGAATATTATAAAAAACTGTATGCCAATAAATTAGTAACTTAGATATTATGTACAAATTCCTAGTAAGACATAAATTATTGAAACTGACTCAGGAAGAAAGACAAATTATGACTGATGTAGAACAAATATAGATATTGAAATAGTAAGAACAAAACTGCCCACCAGAAAATTCCAGATCCAGTGGCCTCTCCCCATTGTATTATCTTAGCACCCTCGTCAAAAATCAGTTGACCATAAACGTGAACATTTGTTTCCGAATTCCCAGTTGTAGTCCATTGATAGATATGTATGGTTTTAATGATTTGACATAATAGCATGGTACTGCAATATGAATAGGCAGATAGATCAATGAAATAGACTTGAGAATCCAGAAACAAGCCCTCACATTTATGGTCAACCGACTTTTGGCAAGGGTGCTAAGATAATACAGTGAGGAAAGAATAGTCTTTTCAACAAATGATGCTGAGATAACTAGATAGCCAAATTCAAAAGAATTAATTTAGGCTCTTGTCTCACATCATATAGTGAAATTAACTCAAAATGGACCAAAGACTTAAATGTAAGTGTTAATACTATAAAACCCTTAGAAGAAAACAGTCATGTTTTAAGAAGAAATTGTTCTTCAAAGGTAACCATCAAGAAAGTGAAAAGACAACACACCAAATGGAAGAAAACATTTTCAAATCATATATTATAAAAGACTTTGATCTAGAATACATAAAAGAAAACCCCTTACAATTCAGTTATAAAAAGACAACCCAATTAAAAGTGGGTAAAGTATTTGAAGAGACATTTTACCAGAGGGTAAATACAAGTAGAGAGTAGGCAAATTAAAAGATGCTAATATCATTAGCCATCAGAGAAATGCAAATCAAAACCACCATGAGAAACTACTCTCTGCCAATGAAATATCTATTATCAAAAAGGGCAGTTGTTGTGAGGATTTAGAGAAATTGGAACCATCATGTACCGCTGGTAGAAATGAAAAATGGTGCAACCATTTGAGAAAGCAGTCTTCCAGTTCCTCAAAATGTTTTAAAATATGGATTTACCATACAACCCAGTAATTTCACCCTTACCTGTATACCTAAGACAATTGAAAAATGTGCAAGTGAAGACTTGTACACAAATGTTCATAGCTGCATTACTCATAATAGCCAAAAAGTAAAAACAATCCATATGCCCAACAACTGATAAATGGATAAATAAGATGTGATGTAATCATGCAATAAAATATTTATTAGTTAAAATAAATGAAGTACATATACATGCTACAACATGGATTAACCTTGAAAATATTATGCAAAGTGAATACAGTCACAAAAGACCACATATTGCATGATCCCATTTATATGAAATATCTAGAATAGGCAAATCTGTAAGACATAAAGTAAAATAGTCATTGTCTAGGGCTGGAGGGATTGGGGGAACATAGGGAAGCCTGCTAGTGGGATGGAATTTATGAGGTCATAAAATGTTTTAAAACATATTGAGGTTATGGTTGCACAATTCTGTGACTGCACTAAAAACCATTAAATTTTACACTTTAAATATGTGAATTGTATGGTATATGATTTACATCTCAATAAAGTTGTTATTTTTTAGTAGCATTTTCTCATGAAATTTCAGAGAAACAAGAATAATTAAGAAACTTTTAAATGCTTTCAGAGAGGCAAAAAAGTTTACCTATAAAGGAATAAGAATCAACATGGCATTTAAAAAATCTCGGTCACACAGGAAGAGACAATATTTCAAAATTCTGCAGAAAATTTTCAATTTGATTTTTATACTAGAATGTTCTCATTCAAGTATAAATAGTGTATTAGTTTCCTATTGCTGCATAACAAATTATACAAACTTAGCAGCTTAAAACTATCTACATTGACCAATTTCTATGTGTCAAGAGCCCATCCTGACTTAAACTGGATTCTCTGCTCAGGGTCTCACATAGGAACAATTTAGGTGTCAGTTAGGCTATATTCCTTTCTGGAGCTCCATGTTCTCTCCAAACTCACATGGTTGTTGAAAGAATTCAGTTTTTTGTGGTTATAGGACTGATGTCTCCTCTTTCTTCCTGGGTCATCTGGGGGCTAATTTCAGCTCTTAGAAGACCCCTCAGTTTCTTGCCATGTGGCCCTCTCATAGGCTCTCTTACAAATGGCAGCCTACTTCTTCAAAATCAGGAGGATAAACTGTCTATTCGATCTTCTAAGATGTCATATTTTAGTCTCTAAAGTGACTATGCCATCAACTTTTCTAGAAGCAAGTCACAGTTTCCCACCCACACTCAAGGGTAGGGCTCTATACAAGAATTTGACTCATTTGAGGGTCATCTTAGAATTCTCCCTATCATACAGGGCATAAGTCTCAGAAAGTTTATTCTCCTTATGCCTTTTCAGAGCAAGTTATCTCAGATATACTCTTACGAAACATGGCACAAAACAAAGAAACAGGGAGTTGTGATATAAAACAGTGAGATATACCACAAATACCATATTGATAAGGTTACAGTCAGTGGACTCTGGTGTCAGTTCATACCTGCTCACAAGAGCTGACTGTTAACTTTTTAAGAATTAAATTACATAAATTTACAATTAAGTAAATTATATTTAAGAAAAGAGATAATGAATACTCAAAACTTATTACTTCCTAGTTATTTTACTGCAGTTTATTGCTACCTATGCTTTTGAGGTTATTTACATATATTATATCTCTATGGTAGAAACACTAGATAATAGTGAACTACAGCTCATCTCCTTCCAATCCTGCATTCAGTGACTTCACGTTGGCAGTTTGAAATTAGCCATGTAGGGAGCATTTACACCATGGAAATTGGCAAATGTTACAAAGAAGGGCTCAGTTCACCATCACAGAGCTGGTTGTTAAATATTTAGAACATCATTGACTGTAGGTAGGAATTTTATATTTCAAGGCACTATGCCCTACAGCAAATCAGCATGAACTGGGTCTTTATAGCTATGAAATTTGAATAATGACAGTAAAAGGGCTTGAGAATTTGGGAATGGGGAAAAAATATTTAGAGGGTAGGACAAGGGATTCAGATATGGATATGGTGTAGGACCCCCAACTCCATACCTCAACCTAAACCTTCTTTTGTAATGAGAATTTCTTAATACCTTTGGTAAAGACTATTCCTTATTATAGTTCCCAGCTCTGAAGGATTATTAATCCCTAGATGGGCCATGCAGAAAATTGTTCTCTTTTTTTTTTTTATGGTATGCAGGCCTCTCACTGCTGTGGGCTCTCCCATTGTGGAGCACAGGCTCCGGACGCGCAGGCTCAGTGGCCATGGCTCACAGGCCCAGCCGCTCCGCGGCATGTGGGATCTTCCCGGGCCAGGGCACAAACCCGTGTCCCCTGCATCGGCAGGCAGACTCTTAACCACTGTGCCACCAGGGAAGCCCCCAAAATTGTTCTCTCTTGATGATCCTGTGAAGTAACAGGGAGAATAAAGATTAGTTGGCTCAGATGGAGAACAAATTTATGAAATTATTAGTCCAGAGAATATCATATTCCTTTTTTTAAATTGAAATATAGTTATTTTATAATGTTGTGTTAATTTCCGGTGTACAACAAACTGATTCAGTTATATATGTATGTGTGTGTGTGTGTATACACACACACACACACATATATGTACATATATTCTTTTTCATATTCTTTTCCATATGGTTAATTATAGGTTATTGAATGTAGTTCCCTGTATCATACAGTAGGACCTATTGTTTATCTGTTTCATATATAGTAGTTTGTATCTGCCATCCCAAACTCCTAATTTATCCCTCTCTCACCCCACTTCCCCTTTTGTAACCATAAGTTTGTCTTCTCTGTCTGTTTGAGTCTGTTTCTGTTTTGTAAATAAGTTCATTTGTATCATATTTTAGCTTCCACATATAAGTGGTATCATACTGACTACTTCACTTAGTAGAATATCATATTCCTTTAACTTCACCTTTACTAAGTGTGAGAGTATTGTGGGCAAAGGGTCAATTCTGCCTGAAAATTTCTTTAGGTCAAGCATAGTGCTTTCACAAAATAATGTTCAGTAAATTAAAGTGTGTGTAGTTTCATATTAAGTTGAATTGAGCTGAGGTATCTGGAATAGAATTAAAGCTTATGTCTAGTACTTTACAATAAAAATGATTTAAGAACCATGAAGATAATGTACTTAGAATAAATGCTTATGAACAAAAGTAATCTGATAGTCTCTAATGTATGTATGAACATTCTATCTAGAAATGTATAGAAAGTGAGTCTCAGAGGCATATATCTATTTATACTTAAAATACAATTTTATAAATTAATTTTTGGAAAAACAACTAAATTAGAAAGTTCCAACTAAAACTTAAGAACACCACTCTCAGGACTTCCTTGGTGTTGCTGTGGTTAAGAATCTGCCTGCCCGTGCAGGGGACATGGCTTCAATCCCTGGTCCCGGAACATCCCACATGCCACGGAGCGACTAAGGCCGTGTGCCACAAGAAGGGAAGCCACCACCACGAGAAGCCCACGCACCGCAAGGAAGAGTAGCCCCTGCTCACCGCAACTAGAGGAAGCCGGCACGCAGCAACAAAGACCAATGCAGCCAAAAATAAAAAATTAATTAATTAAAAAATAAACAAAACCCACAACTCTTCCCAAATGTAAAGTTTCTCTTCTTTCTGTGCATTCTGAGTATTTTATCTTTTGACCTAAAATGACAGGGGAGTGTCTGGTTAATGCTGTTTGACTTCTGCTTTAGAGGACACTTTTTTTTAACTCAGGAAACATTAAAATTTAAACCAGTTTCCTCATGCAGAAGGAATATGGAGAGAAAGAAAATATTTGTTAAAGTGTTTCATTCTTATGTTAATTTCTCAATGAGTACTTGATTCCAGCGTTTTATAAATAGGTATGCTCCTGATTCTAATATTTCAGTGTTCATTGTACAGGCTGAAGTTTCTGATGTAACTCTGGGAAATGGCTTCCTTGGTGAGGTCCCCAGTTTGCAACACCTCCAGTTTTGTAGTCTCCACTGATTATAATTCAGTTCTAAATTTTGAGCTTGGCAATACACAAGAACTCTGAACTTGGTATTTGATTTAATTTCATTCAGCGTTTAATGAGTGCTAACACGTACTGTACATTTAGAATGGCTCTTCAACTAAGTCATGACCTCTAATCTTTAATGTCTTTTTGTTTTCATTATCTACCAGCTCATTTTATCTTCATTTTCCCTTATGACCAGCTTAGACTCCATGTTTCACTATTATAATTATTCAACCTTTATTTTGAAAATATCCAGGATTCCATTTCCCTTTCTGCCCCCATCATCATTGCAAAAATAACTCAACCATCCATTATTTCTGCGACTACAGCAGAGCAGCTGGAAAGAGTCGTGGACCAGGGTAGAGTATATTAGTTTCCAGGGTATATTAGTTTCCTAACACTACTGTAACAAATCACCACAAATTAGTTGGCTTAAAGCAACAGAAAATTATTCCCTCACAGTTCTGTTGGCTAGAAGTCGGAAATCATTATCATTGGACTGAAATCAAGGTGGTGTCAGGACCATTCTCCTTCCAGAGGCTGTTGTAGAGAATATTCCACATTCCTTGACTCTTCTAAATTCTGGTGACTGCTGTCACTACTTGCCTTGTGGCTGTATCATTTCAGTTTCTGCCTTTGTGGTAACATTGCCTCCTCTTGTTCTCTGTGTACAATCTTCCTCTCCTGTGTGTATAAGGATACTTGTGATGGCATTTAGAGTCTACCTGGATAATCCTGGATAATTTCCTCTTTTCAAGAAACTAAGCTTAATCACATCTTGCAAAAACATTACAATGTAAGTTAACATTCACAGGTTCCAAGCTCTAGGGTCTAATACCTTTGGGAGACCATTTACTAATCTACCACAACTAGTTTCACTTTAAATTCAGGATCTGAAAATTTATGTAAGTTCTCAACATAGCCTAGCAATCTTACTGTATCTACTGACTTTCCAAGATGACTGTACATCTGCTCTCTGTCAAATATTTCATGGTATCACTTCCAAACCTCTCTCTTAGCTAAAGACTATGAATCTTCACATGACATTTTCATTTCCTATCCTCCAACCTCATTCCATGCCACTGTTCAATTGCTCACTATGCACCAGCTCCAGTTCATTCAACATATACAGCTGTTTTTAAATTCAGAGCATTTATACATACCATTCCCTCTCTCTGATATGCTGCATTCCACTACTATTCCCTTCTGTCAACCCTCCTCCAAATCAAAACCAAGACTCTTCTTGCCTAATCCTCTGGTGTCACAGAATATCACTCTACGCTGGTCTTTGCAGATAACATTATCTTGTTTCCTTTTTCCACTATCTCCACACTTCTCACACTATCTACACACTTTGTCTGTTTAATGTAATTAAAGATCATGATTGTTTATTCATCATTAAATACCTAGTATTTTGTCAAATGTCTAGAAATTAAAAGGCACACAATTATTTCCTAAGTGAACTAATTACTGAGACTCAGATGGTAAAACTTCACAATTTTAGGTTGGAATAAACAACTTTATGGCTGGAAATGTGAACTTGGGAATCAAAGAGACTTATATTTGAATCCTGGCTTCCTCATGTTTTAACTGGAAGAATTTGGGCAAGTTAAACAGTAGCTTGATATTCTACCTACCTTTAGTTAAAAAACTGAAAGTGTCAAGTCACGACTCTCCCTCTTACCGGTTCTATGAACCTTGTCAGACCTCAGTTTTTTCAACTTTAAAATGATAGGCTTGGATTCAGTTATCCCTACATTCAAATCATGTCTAATATTCTATAATTTCATTTTTTGTGGTATTCTAAGTGATAAAATTCAATAGGACAGAAAAAAATTCTTAAAATTTTAGAAAAATGACATAACTGAATATTTGCTGATAATTTAAAACTATTTAAACTTGTCAGTGTTTGTGTGTATGTGAAATATAGTACATGAAAACGTTGGTCATCATAACATCTATCTTTCCAGATTTTACTGTGCTTTATTGAAAAGTTGACAAGCCATACCGTTTGCCAATCGTCTTTCATCCTCAACAATTGACAGATTGGAAAGATGTGACAAAAAACTAATTTCAGTTCAGCTTGGGTAATTCTTTGAAACTTTCACGGATAAGATGGATGTGCTCTACGTGAAACAGATGATAGTTTTGGACAACACATCTGTGAGATGGATAGCTAAGAAACAGTATGAGTTAACTCAAGAATTTTTATTTTATATAATGTCAGGATATGGAGGGAAAAAAGTAATGTCTTTGGTACAGTAAGACAGTGTCACATCTAGAAACCACTAGTTACTAATCAGCAAAATATTTTAAAAATGATTTCAGGTTATCTTTCAGGTAAGAACTGAAGGCCAGCACATATGGATAATAGACCCTTGATATCAGAACAATGAAAGATATTTACGACATTCATGCACTGAGTAATGCAGAAGAAACAACAATGAACTTAAAAATAGGATGATCGGGATTCTAGTTCTGGCACTGCCACAGCTTGCTTCATAACAATATATCAAATGAAAGTATATGATACCAAAGTGTTTTCTCCTGTACTAAAATGCATTGACTCAAATACTTCCTGTCAGCTCTCTACAATATGTGTATCCATTAAAATAATCTAATGCAAGTAAACAAGACTCAACTCAAAGAAGCTTACATGATAAGAATATCTGTAATTTCATATAATATGAAGTCTAGTGATTGGGCATTTGAAGGTTGATTCAATTAATGTCATCAAGGGCCCAGGTTCTTTCCACCTGTGAAGTCTCATCTCCTTTTAGTTCCATCATGCTGTAGCAGTTTCAGAAATAACATTTTCACACACAATGTCAGGCACCAAAAGAGACGTCTTTATGTCCTCAAAAAGATAAAACTGAAAACATTTTTTATTGAAGTTTCATATATATACATACATACACACACACACACACACACACACACACACACACCACACACAGAGAGAGAGAGAGAGAGAAAGAGGGGAAATGTGTATGTGTGTACACATAAATGTAGGAATATGGTATATTTGATACCTTAGAACATTTTTGTCAAACTAATAAGTATAATGAGATTGGCTGGTTACTCCTAACTGTGCTGGACAAAGTGGAGAAAGAAAAGGATGAGCATAACATTCACATTATCGGCTCAAGCACTTCACAAATGACCTGAAAGTTTCTATGTCTGCCCTGAAAAACCCCTTATCTCCTTTAGCTGCAGAGCTGAAATTGTTGAAAACCAAACCCAGGGCCTCATCCTGAGAGTGGCTGAATTACAATGCAAATTGAATTCTCAACATCACAGAGTACTGCTATTAAAATAAGGGCATTAATTGGGATAGAACGAGATCCTCAAAATGGGAATGGGAACATGCGGGAAGTTCTTAATGAAGCTGGAAACATTAAACCCATGAATTCTGATGAGTCTTCTTTGCCAGTAGAGGATTCCATTACATCCCTGTCTAAGAAGAATAACCCTGCTTTGCCTAAAGAAACTATAATGGCCTTCCCTGAAATAATTGCAAGGCACTGTTGATTCTCTTCAAGACCCCCACTCCCACCCCTCTTTGCTTCTAGACTTATAACTAGACTCAAGTCCCAGCAAGCCCTGAAAGTTGAGATATGAAATGCGTTCCGTGTAGAGGTGCGCCATAATCCAAAAGAACTACAAGCTTTCTCCAATTTATACAGACAGAAATCCAGGGAATATGTATGGGAATGGATATTGATCCATCGGATAATGGTGGAAGGAACATAAAGTTAAATAAGGTTGAATTTATTGATGTGGACCCACTAAACAGAGATTCTGAATTAAATGTTGCAGCTTAGAAGGTTAGAAAGGGTTCTTTCTCTTTGGTTTGACTGAAACATAGACCAAAAAATAGACCAAAAGGTAGCCTACACTAAATTAAGTTGAAATGCCAGAACTGCTTAGGTATACGGTAAAATGATCAAAGGCTTAGGGAAATTGGAATGTTAGAGTATATTTATCATGTAAGACCTGCCCATTTACCCCTGCAAGGTCCAGAGTTCTCACCTTACAAGACTGTTAAGAAGTAAGTTTGTGAGGGGAGGACCAGCATCCTTGAAGAGCTTCTTGGTCACTCTTTTCTACAGGTCAGAAATTATTGTGAGAACTGCTGTCACTGAATTAGGAAACGTAAGTATAATGGAGATAATTGGATTTCAGGGTGGCAGGGGCCAAGTGGTGGTATTAGTTACAAAAGGCAAGGTGGCTGTGGTTGCCATATGGACAGCAGAGTCAAAGCAGCTATCACAATAGCCTTGCAGAGTCCTAGAAGTAAAATAGTGGACAGTCTACTAAATTCTTACGTGATCTGTGTACATGGGATCGTTATAGGTTAAGTGAACTAAAGTCTAACTTGAATCATAAAAACTGAGTCATGGTCAATCAATTAATTCCTAGATATGAGCCAGTCTATAGCCCCCAAACCTCTTGAATAAAGGGGAGGCTGGGTCCTCTTGAGGAAGGACCCTAACACGCTGTCAAAAATGTGTACTGTTAATCTTTCTCCTAGCCTTCCCTGAAGGTACCTACGGCCTTTTACCAGGGTGACTATACATAGGGAAAAGGAAATAATTAGCCATTATTGTACATTGGCTCTGAACTGACACTAATTCAAGGAGACCCAAAATATTGCTGTGGTCCACTAGTCAGGGTAGGACTTATGGAATCAGATGATTAATGAAATTTTAGTTCAGGTTTGTCAAACAGTAGGTCCCCAAACTGATTCTATGGTTACTTTCCCAGTACTGGAATTCATAAGTGGACTAGACATACTTAGCAACTGGCAGAATTTGCACATTAGTTCCTTGACTCATTGAGTGAGGACTACTATGGTGAGAAAGATCACGTGGAAGCTACTGGAACTACTTCTACCTAGGAAAATAGTGAACTAAAATCAAAGCTGCATTCCTGCAGAGATGGTAAAGATTAGTGCCATCATCGAGGACTTGAAGGTGATTTCCATAACATCCCCATTCAACTTGCCTTTCTGACTTGTGCAGAAAACAGGTGGATCTTGGAGGATGACAGTGGATTATTATAAACTTAACCAACTGGTGACTCCAATTATAGCTGCTGCACCAGAAGTGGTTTCATTGCTTGATCAAACTAACACATCCTCTCACATGCAACTGTTAATATGGAAAATGATTTTTTTCTCCATACCTATTAGTAACTACCACCAGAAGCTGCTTGATTTCAGCTGACGAGGCCAGCAGCACACCTTTACCATCCTACCTCAGGGTATATCAATTCTCCAGTCCTATGTCATAATTTAGTTCACAAGGATCTTGGTTGCCTTTCCTTTCCATAAGATAGCCATCAATCACACTGGTCCATTACATTAGTGAGCAAGAAGTAGCAACCACTCTAGACTTATTGGTAAGAAACTTGTACGTCAAAAGGTGGGAAATAAATCTGACAAAATTCAGCGACCTCTACCTCAGCAAAGTTTCTGGGGACCCAGTTGTGTGGGACATGTGGAGATATCTCTTCTAAGGCAAATGATAAGTTGCTGCATCTTGTCCCTTCTACAACCAAAAAAAGAGGCACAATGCCTAGTAGACCTCTTTGGATTTTGGAGACAACATATTCCTCACTTACATATGTTACTCCAGCCCACTTATTGAATGATCCAAAAAGCTATCTGTTTTGAATGAGGCCCAGAGCAAGAAGGCTCTGAAACAGGTGTAGGCTGCTGTGCAAGCTGCTCTTCCACTTGTGTCATATGATCCAGCAGATCTACTGGTGCTTGAAGTGACAGTGTCAGGTAGGGATGCTCTCTGAGTCTTAGGCAGGCCACTAGAAGTCAATTACGGTGCTGACGCAGGATTTTGGAACAAAGCCCTGCCATTCTCTATGGATAGCTTCTTCTTTTGAGAAACAACTTTTGTCCTGCTACAGGGCCTACTTTGGGTGATTGATACTGATTACCAGGAGAAAATTAGACTGCTACTCCACAATGGAGGTAAGAAAGAATATGTCTGGAATATAGGATATTTCTTAGGGCATTTGTTAGCAATATCAAATCATGTGATACCATATCATGTGATAAAAGTCAACAGAAAACTACAATAACCCAATTCAGGCAAGATTACTAATGGCCCAGACCCTTCAGGAACAAAGTTTTAGAACATGTTTTTGATGAAAAATAACTGCTTTTCTTTGATGAAGAAATGAATATACACTTAGGAGTAAAATTGCTAGATAAGGTTTATGTATGTCCAGTTTTAGTAGCTACAGCAGAAAAACTCCATAGTTTTGCTAATGTATATTCCCATTAACTGTTTATAAGGATTCTAGTTGTTCTACATTCTTTTCACCACTTAGTAGTTTCTTTTTTAAAATTTTAACTCTCTAGTAGATATATGTTAATATTGCATCGTGGTTCTATTATGCACTTTCCTGATGACCAGTGAGGCTGAACACTTTTTTATATAATATATAATATTCAACATAATATAAACACAGACAAAATATTTCACATATATACGTATATGTAGATTTTATAAAGTTTCTATAGATACTATATGTATATAAAAGATTTTATACATATAAATTTTGTACATACAAATATTTTGTTGATTGTTTTATATGGAGACATATTTCTATTGTTTTGTAATTATATCTATATCATATTGTGAAGTGTGCATTCAAAACTTTTGTCTTTTTTTTTCTGCTGAGTTGTCTTTTCTTTGTAATCAGTAGGACTTCTTTGTATACTCTGAAATTTGCCGTTTGCTTAAGATATAATTTTAAATGTCTTCTCCATTTCTGTGGACTATTTTTTCCCATCTTTTAATGGTATCTTATGAACATTATTAATAATAGAAGTTCATAATTTTAATATAGTTAAATTAATTAAATTCTCCCTCTGGTTAGCCCTACTTTGCATCATTTAAGGCTGAAAAAAAAATTAAAAACCTTACCAAAACACTCCTGGAAAATTACCTCTCACATTTCATTGGCTAAAATTGCATCTTATATCTGTTTCTCAACCATTAAATGTCAAGAAGAATGGAATTACCAGGACTGACAGAGACTAATTAAAATCAATACCTTGGGGCTGGAGAGGGGTCCAGTTTCCAGGTGGCTCTTTACCTGGCCTCTGGACACCTGAACACTGTCCATAGAGGCAGTCAATATTTATTAAATGAATAAGTTCTTTCAACCAAAAAAACAGGGGAAATGGCTGTTGGATAGTCAACTAAAATTAACTGTGGAAAGTATATTCTTTTTTTTATTTTTGTGGTACGCGGGCCTCTCACTGTTGTGGCCTCTCCTGTTGTGGAGCACAGGCTCCGGACGCACAGGCTCAGCAGCCATGGCTCACGGGCCCAGCCGCTCCGTGACATGTGGGATCTTCCCGGACCGGGGCACAAACCCGTGTCCCCTGCATCAGCAGGCGGACTCTCAACCACTGCGCCATCAGGGAAGCCCACAGAAGGTATATTCTTTATGTGGATTCCTTGCCTGTTGTCTCTAATCATAGGAATTTATTGGATCACACCACAGTCTAGAAACCTGGAGACTCATGGAATGTCAAAGCCATATATATATATATATATATAAAAGCAAATGGCACAACATACTTTTTCTTTCCACTTTCTTTCTAATCTTTTCCTCTTTCCATGTGGATTGATGTTATTATTACCTCATTTTAGGCTTCTACATAGTATTTTCTCCCTCTACTTCACTACATAGAAATCCATTCATGATTTTCTTCCTAATGCATTGTTTTCTTCATGATGTACTTCCCTGCTTCCAAGCTTTCAATGACTTCCAAATGACAAAAGTATTGTGATGGCTCATTTTCTATGTCAATTTAACTGGGTCATGGGGTTACATAGATATTTGGTCAAATATCATTCTAGGTGTTTCTGTGAGAGTATCTTTGGATGAGATTGGCATTCAAATCAGTAGACTGAGTAAAGCAGATTGTCCTCCTTCAACCAATCATGTAAAAGCCTGAAGAACAACAAAGCTGACCCATCACCCCACCCCCAGCAAGAGAGCATTCCTTCTGCCTTGACTATCTTAAAAGTGGGTCATTGACTTTTTCCTGCTTTCAGATTCAAAGTGAAACTTTGACTCTTCCTGGGTCTTGAGTCTGCCAGCCTTTGGACTAGAACTACACTGCATAGACCTTCTTGGTTCTCTGAGCTTTTGGGCTCAGACTGGAACTACACCATTGTCTCTCCTGGATCTCCAGCTTGCCCAGTCATCCTGCAGATGGGACTCGCCAGCCTTCATATTGTTTTCCATGAGACAATTCTTTAGAGTAAATCTCTCTCTCTCTCTCTCTTTCTCTTTCTGTATATATATACCTCCTACTGGTACTGTTCCTTTCTCTCTCTCTCTCTTTCTGTATATATATACCTCCTACTGGTACTGTTCCTTTCTCTCTCTCTCTCTTTCTGTATATATATACCTCCTACTGGTACTGTTCCTTTGGAGAACTCTAATACAGGTATGAAGTTCAAAATCTTCATCAGAATATCAGAATTATCAATACCCTTTAAATTTATTTCCAATCAACCAGTTTCCCGTATTATTTCTCCTTATCCTCTCACCCTCAAGTATTTTTCACTCTGGTCAAAATATATATTTTACCATTATACATTCTGTGAGTTCTCCCTCATTGTTGCCACTGTCTCTGATATAATGAAATACACATTCTCATGTTTATTTGCTAACTGAAGGCCACCTTCTCTTTGAAACCTTTCTGGAAAAAGATTTCTTTCTCTTCTGTACTCCTGTGGTACACATTTTTTGGTCTTCATTAATCATTGTATTTATTACAAGTTGTCTTTGAAGTATTTTACCTTTGTTGGGTTTTCTTTCCCAACCAATTAAAGGCAAACTTTATTTAATAAAGCAACTACAATATGAGTTAGGTCATTATTATTTCTATTTTACAGATGAAGAATCTGAGGCTCAGGCATGTTGAGTAGTCTTTCCCCAAAGCAAGCAGTGATGACAGAACTCAGCTACAATTCTGCCCAACTCCAAAGCTCTTTCTCAGTACTGCTAGAGTGGAATCGATATTTGTGTTCTTAACACTACCTTTTCACTACAATTTCTTGTATATAGCAGAAGCTTAATAAATGTTAATTACTTCATCTTCGGAAGGGTAAATGAGTTTCCAGTTTAAATTGGCATCTGGTGAACATTCCATGATAAGTTATCTCCTAGCTTTACTGTAAAATAGACAAACACAGCTCCCAAAGCTTAGATACAAATCTATCATATTGCTATTGAATCTTCTGCTTGTAAGAACTATGAAGATGAACTGAGAATCATGATTTTTCCCCTGAAGAAATGCTAATAGGTTAGCATCGAAGGTGAGATTGCTTATAGGTTTTCACTTTAACTTAGCATTGGCTTTAAACCTCCCAACACAACCTTCTCCATCTGTTAGAAGATGGGGAAAGAATAATTAATACTTAATATAGCACTTACTGTATGCCAGGCACTGTTCTAAGTACTTTAAATGCATTAACTCTTTTAAGTCTCACACCAACATTATGATGTGAGCACTAATATCATTATCCCCATCTTACAGATGTGGAAACTGAGGCATGGGACTATATTAAATGACATTTCTAAGCACAGAGACATAGTACGTGGCACAGATGGATTGCATTTCAGAGTCCTGTAACTTATTTGTCACAATGCTAATCTTCACTATGTACACTAGGTATGTAGGTGATTTCATCCCAGGCTGTCTAGCCTTACATCACAGGCTCTGCTTCTCACACTCCAGTGCCCATGCCATTATCCATGGAGTTCCTCAGCTACCCCAGGAGCTAAGTATAGTTCAGTTGGGCCCTAGAGAGACACCTGGGTTGACTGGAGTGATTGCCTGCTGGAGGGTGCAGGCAACAAACTTTGGCAGCCTCCCCACAATACCTCTCTACTGGTGCTCTGTGTGTAAGGGCCCAGGGACATGGCTGCCTCTCCCTAGATTTCAAAGGAGAGCTGCTAGGAGCCTTGCAACCCAACCTGGGGAGAACACTAAGGGCAGGCCTGGCTGAAAGCCTACTAAAGAGCCTTCCCAGTGAACATCCAGGCCCAAGAGGATTATCTCCAGCTTTAAGGTCTAATGAAATTTGCCCTGCTAGGTTTTGGACTTACTTGGGACCTGTCACTCCTTTCTCCTTTTTCCCTTGTGGGATGGGAATGTCTATTCTATACATGTTCTACCATTGTATTTTTTAAAACAACATAATTTGTTTGTTTTTACAGGTTCACAACTGGAGGGGAATTCATCTCAGAATGAAGTGTACCTTGAGTGTCTCCCATATCTGATCTAGATACGTAGATGAGACTTTGGATTTAGACTTTAAAGTTGATGCTGGGACAAGTTAAGATGTTTGGGGCTATTCAGTGGAATGAATGTATTTTGCCAGTGAGAAGGATGTGAATTTGGGAAAGCAAGAGGTGGAATGCTATACACTGGATATTTGTGTCCCACTCCACCCAACTTCACATGTTGAAACCTAATCCCCAGTGTAATGGTTTGCAGGTGGTGCTTTTGGAAGGTGATCAGGTCATGAGAGTAGACCTTTCAACCCTCATAATTGAGATTCATCACCATTTAAAAGAATTCCCACAGAGCTCCCTTCCCCCTTGAACCATGTGAAGACACAGCAAGAAGACAGCCAACTATGAATCAGGAAGTAAGCCCTCACAGCCACCAAATCTGGCAGGAACTTGCTTGATCTTATACTTTCCAGCCTCCAGAACAGTGAGAAATAAGTTTTTGTTGCTGTAAGCCACCCACCCAGGCTATGATATTCTGTTATAGCAACCCAAATGGACTAAGACACATGGCTTTGAGACGACTCTTCATAGGGGATACTCTTTAGTTTGTATCTCCAATTTGAACCTTTTGCCAAGCTCCAAAATACATCCAGCTGCTTACTTGATATCTTTTTTTGTTTGTTTTGTTTGTTTGCGGTATGCGGGCCTCTCACTGCTGTGGCCTTTCCCATTGCGGAGCACAGTCTTCAGACGCGCAGGCTCAGTGGCCATGGCTCACGGGCCCAGCCGCTCCGTGGCATGTGGGATCCTCCCTGACTGGGGCACGAATCCGTGTCCCCTGCATCTGCAGGCGGACTCTCAACCACTGCGCCACCAGGGAAGCCCTTGATGTCTTTACTTGAATGACTAATAAGCATCTTAAACTTAACATATTAAAGAGAAGATACTGATTGGCCTCTAAAATTTACCTCTAGCAGTCCTCGCCATCTTAGTTAAGGATTCTTCTATTTGAGTTCAGCTCAAAAAACCTTGCAATTAGCTTCGATGTACTTTTTTTTTTTTCCACACACAGTAGTTCTGATTCATAGCAAGATACCTTTGGCATTACCTTCAAATATTACGTATACCCATATTAAATTGCCAATCTGGACCATTTTTTACCTCTAAAAACATCAATTTCAAATAGTTTAACTTAATATATATCCCAAATCAAACCACTTCTCTCCATCTCTACCACGATTGTCCTGGTTCAAGTCACCATTATTTCTCATCTGTACTTTGTATTACAGTAACCATTTGATAGGCTTCCAACTTGCCCTCTAGGCTATTTTCTAGCCAGCAGCCCTAGTGATCTGTGAAAAGTAGAAATCAAATCATGTCTCTCCTTTTTTCACAAACCTCCAGTGGCTCCTCATCTCATTTGAGGAGCCATTTATGAGCTTTCCCTCTGCTGTCCTTCTGCACTTGAGCCCTGTCACCTCCCGCACGCCCCTGCTCTGCCTCTAAGTCCCCTCTGCAGTCACGCTAGCCTCCTCGTCTTCCTTGGCATGTACTTGCTATTCCATCTGTCTAAAATTGTCTTGTCCAGATATCTGCTCTGGACAAGCATGACTCCTTCCCTCACTTCCATTGAATCTCTGCTCAAATGTTATCTGAGCAGAGGGGCATTTCCTAACCACTCTAACATGGCATCATCCTAGCACTCCCTTATTCCTTTCTGTTAATTTATCTCCATAATATTTGTCACTACTACATTATACATTTATAAGTTTATTGCCTTATTGTCCAATTTTATACATTCTATTAGGGAGGAACTTCGTTGTGTTCATTGCTGTATCTCCAGTCTGACTCATTTTTTAAGTTCAAAATAAATATTTGTGAATGAAAGGAAAGGAGGGAGGGAGGGTGATTAAACCAGCAGCATTAATTGGAAATAAAGGATACAAGTGAGTGCGTGCAGTTCCCTGATGTCTCTCTCCTTCTTGGGTAGCATGCAAAGTGAAGCTGCTGACACAGTCTGCTGAGAGTGAGTTATCAGTGGGATTACAGCCAGCTCTATGTATTAAGAAGATGAGACAGAAGTAAGACAAACTAATTTTGAGCCCCTACTCAGTAGGTTGTTATCACATCATAGAAAAAGAAACATTGTGTCCATCAGTATTCTCATGAGCAATTATTACATGTTCTTCCTACTCCAGAAAGTGTGAGAATCAATGACGACACAGCATGTGAAAGAAAGCATATTGTATTGTATTGTTTTAGGCAAATTTATGTGGTTGATAATAGTTCAAATTTCACAACTGGAATATTAATGAAAATATTACACAAGGAAATACAGAATAGATTGTTTCTCCCATGTGTTTATCACATGAAATATGCCTGAAATAATCCATGTAGTATGATATCATTTACCCCTATACAATCTCAATTTGAAGTAGGAGTTAATATGTATATATTTAAACTTAAGAAAGGTAACTATAAAAACAATTATAATACAAAAATATTTCCAAAGCCGTACTTCTTGGATTCGGGAACCTTTTGTCAAACATAGTGATTTTCCAAGAATAAGTGTCCAGTAAACACTTGGTGAAATGATGAAGGTTTTTTTTTTTTGTTCCTATCAATAGCCAAGAGGCATCAAGAATTCACAATGGCTGTTATTGTCTTCACACACACACACACACATATATATATATATATATATAAATATATATATAATAAAGGGAATACCAAATTCAGTGCTTTCTTTCTTTCTAAAGTTTCTCAGGAAACCATGAAGGTATTTGGAAAAGATCTATTGCTTTGGGGACTCTGACATTGCATAACTGTGGTTTAAATGCCTTTCTGAATACAATTCACTTTTGGGGGACTCATTTAGAAGTACCTTTTCTTAAATACTAGAGGAGTTGGTTAGGACTTTCCTTGTTCTAGAAGATAATATTTAACACTTCTCTTGGTTGTTACCCTCAATGTGGTTTCAGCCTTTCAGTTGTGTCTTTAGAGCTCTTTTTGTTTATTTCTTTTATTTTTTAAAAAACCCTTTCCATTTTGTTTAAACATGGAATTCTTTGGCATAATGAATGCCAAGAATATAAATCATAGATTTACCCTTGAGGCTAAACTTTCCCCTCGAACTCCTCCCACTTTTTTTTTTTTTTTTTTAAACATTACCAATTGCATTCACCCTTGCTTGAATAGAAATTTCTTACCCCCTACACAGACACTGGCAATGACTGCCTCTGCCTACCTCAGCTTTTGAGACGCAAATTTATTTCAAATTAGTTCCTTGAAAACAAGTAAAAATGCTGTGAAATCTGAAGGTATTCAAGATACTGATTGAAATATTACCTATCAGATTATATTTTTAGGCTTGTATCCTAGAGAAACCTATGTATACTGGGTGAGCGAACCAAGGTATTGGAAGAAGGTAGTAGGAGTGGCCTATCTCCTTTTAAAGATGGAGTGATGACTGTGGCTTTCCTTGTCTCTCAGGACTGGAGCAAGGAACAGAGGCATCAATATGCTGCAGGCACCACACTCTGAAATTGCCTTACTCCTGCCCAGTCTTTCTAATTCTACTTTCTTAAGTATTAATTAGCAAATGAACCAATCCAAAACCACTTAAATGTTGGCTATTTACACACTCATTCCCATTTTGTGAAGAAAAAGGGTAGGTTAAATTACTTTAAAAAAAAAAGTGCCATGGTGCCAACATACTTAGTTGCTTAATTTATGTTTAATAAGAAAAAAAAAACTAATTGTCCCTATATTCCCCTCCATGCTTCATATTTTTTCCTGATTTTATATGGGATTATTAAACGAGAAAGAATTTTCACGGAAAATCTATCCCTGTTATGTGCAGATTGTTACATTAATTTTTCCCCCAGCTCTATTGCTTGGCAGGAATTTTGGACTTTACTCAGGAACTGCTTAGTGAGCTTGTCGGTGGATGGGATTAGTTTAATCTCCTCTCACAAGCCTCTAAGCACTGGGAAAGGTTGGGGTAGAGGAGAAACGGTGGTAAAGCAGGGAGGACAGGGAAAGAAGGGTTGCTGATGACCAATGCCAAGGTTTATTTTGTCTTAGAACTAAATCTAAATAGTAAGCAGAAAGGAGGGAGGGGAGGGGAGTTAGAAAATGAGAAGAGAGGGGGAAGGGGAGTAGGGGAGGGGACGGCAGTGGTGGTGAATAAGAGTGTTAAACTGGGATGATGGTGGTGAGCTCTTCATGGTTTCACTGTGCTTGGAGTACCTCCAAGCCCTGGGGGCAGTGCACAAATGAGAGGGAAAGAAAAGGGGGGAGAGTAGAATGATGATTAGAGTCCACAAATAAAGAACCCTGAGAGAAGGGGAAAAGAAAAAAGGAATTTCTGGATATAAAGTGAGAAATGGGGGAGACTTGAGATTTGGCTACTTATTTTGATGGACCTTATCCATCATGAGGGTGGCCTAGGACGGGACCATAGTAAGATTTTAACAGAATTCCTAATATTTTCTTTCTCCTTGATGAAGATTAAATTAAATACATTGGACTAGATGAGTTTTATGAAACAAGGTTTGTAAAATGTTCTATGAACTCTACTGTGTGAGAGAAATATAAGGAGTTATTATCATTGCCATTGCTGTATCTGGAGAGCAATACATGAGAAAGATTTGGTTTATATATTGAGACATGATAAATTCACTGTTTATTTAATTTAAAATTTTAGTGTAAACTGCTTCCTGTCCCAAATAATAGATAATGAAATTTTATGGGTGAAGGAAGTATGCTTTTTTTATGGACAATGGGGCTTGCATTTTGAACTTGAATAACAGTAAATGTGTTAAACAAGACTGCAAGTTTTATTCTTGGTCTGAAAAAAGCAATTAGATTGCTCTCCCAAGATTGCCTAAAATTGAATAGGATTAAAAAAAAAATGAGCTGTTGTTTAAGGAATTTTGTCTTCTAAATTTTTCTATTGGTTGTAAGTTATACATTTACACTTTGTATACGTGTTCAATTGCTGAAAATTTAGATCTAAATTTGTAAACTGAGAGGTGTTTTGCATATTTTTAAGCACATTTCTGGTTTCTTTATTAATAATGAATCAGCCCATTAGAAAAATGTAATGTGTATGTTTAAGAGACCCAGTTAATGTCCATAAAAGGGATGAACAATTAGAACATGGAGAATGCTTTTGTGTACACAGTTCTTAAAGCTAACTATTTTTGCTTTGAGGACTTACTCCTTGGTCAGAGACAATGTAACAAACTATTTGCCAAATCTGATTTTTTCTTTATGTATATTTTCAGATTTGTCAATTGATTAGTTTTTCTCAAGAAATCGCTCTTGACTTGTTTATCTTCTTAAGTGTAGATTAGTTCTTTAATTCATTACTTTCTCTTCTGACCTTTATGATATTGGGGTTTATTCTATTTTTCTTTTTTCAGTTTATTTATCTTCAATACATAACTCATTAATATTTAGCCTTTTTCCCACAAAATCTAATGATTTAAAACTTACATTTCTCCTTTACATTACTGCTTTAATTGTTTCTCATGGGTTTCACTATATAGCCTTTTAATTACCATTCACTTCTAAGCACTCTTTAATCTTAACGATATATTAATTGATTCATTAGTTACGTAACATTTTTTTAAAGTTCCAACTGTACTTTTTTGGTTGATGAATTTGTCTTCAATGTTTATATGTCTAACTTAATTTCATAGAATGTGAGCTCCATGATAGTTTTATAATAAAGTAAGTTTGCTTTATGGTCATCAGCTTGCATGAATGTTCTATATTTGCCTTAAATTAATGTGTATTCACCAATTGTTCAATATAAGAGAATATATGTGAATAATAGATCAAGTTTATTGTTTTTATAATCTTTACCTTTCTTAATGAGTTCTTTAATCTGCATAACCTATCAGTCTCTGTGAGTTGTGTAATAAAATCTTCAGTCTTCACTATCACCCTCCCCTTGCTCACTCAGACAAACCGGACCCTTTGCATTTCTTGAACACTCCAAACATATTCAAAAGTCAAGGTCTTTATTTTGAGGTACCTGGGAGTGCTTTGTCCCCAAATTCTGTCCTTCACTTGCTTTAGGTTTTCTGACCTGTTTAGTAAAAACCATTATGGTAGAAAGGGTCAGGTGAAAGTCTCTAAAACTGCTCCCTCCCCCTTGTAGTTAATAATCCAATATAGTAAAGCAGAAGCAATATATCCTGGGAATAACTGAAGAGGTTAGTTCTACAAACAAAGACTTAAAGGACACAGATTTTAGAGTCCTCATTATTCCCTATTCAATTTACCTGTTTGGCTCCTATGAAAACCAGATAAATTGTGGCAGATCATTGTAAACTACCAAAAACATTGAGTAACCTCAGTCTCAAGTGTGACTGCTCCGGTAGATGTGGTGTTTTTACTGAAAGGGCTCTACAAAATATGTGTCATTTGGTCTGTGATTACTGGTCTGGGGAATGCATTATCCTCAATCCCCATCAGTAAAGAAGATCAAAAACAGTTCATGTTTATGTGGAAAGAAATACACATTCACAGTCTTGCCTAATGGGTACATTAATTCCCATTTTTGGTCACACCATAGTCTGCAGAGATTTTGGTTATGTTGGCTTTCTATGGAATATTATTAGGCTGTACAACTACATTAACGTTACATTTTCTTTTTTTTTTTTTTTTTTTTTTTTTTGCGGTATGCAGGCCTCTCACTGTTGTGGCCTCTCCCGCTGCGGAGCACAGGCTCCGGACGCGCAGGCTCAGCGGCCATGGCTCACGGGCCCAGCCGCTCCGTGGCAGGTGGGATCTTCCCGGACCGGGGCACGAACCCGTGTCCCCTGCATCGGCAGGCGGACTTTCAACCATTGCGCCACCAGGGAGGCCCCTTCAGAGTCATTTTTATAAACTAAGTATTCATATATGGGTGAGTCCGTTTCTGGACTCTCTTTAGTTCCATTGTATTTTTGTCTATACTTACATAAATACTACATACTCAAATTCATCGTGAGTTCTATAAGACTTAACAACTGGGAATATAATTCTTTCACATTTATTCTCTGAGATAATCTTAAATATACTTGCCCCTTTGGATTTTTACATAAACTTTGACTCAATTTGCCAACTTCAAAAAACCTTCACTGGAATATTGATTGGGTTAGCAACAAACATATAAAACATTTTGGGAGAAATGACACCTTTACAATCCTGAACATAGACTATTCCTTTATTAACTTAAAAAAGAAAAAATTCTTGTAATATTTTTTGCAGTTTTCTGTGTGAAGCATTTTTACTCATTTCAAAAAATATTCATTCATAGTTATGTGAAGTTTTTTGATGTTATTTTAAATGGTAGTTTACAAAGTTTTCTGGTTGTGGCTATAGAAAAATATCATTTATTTTATGCATTAATATTCATAATTTTTTTCTGTATAAATAGAAAACTGAAAAGTACCTACAATCTGTTGTCTATGATTATTCTAAGTTTTATTTTTTCTCTTCCAATCAGTATACTTTTTTTTGTTTCCTTGTGTTTTCTGTGCTAGACAGGATGTACTATACACTATTGAATAGAAGTGCTGATAACAAACATCTTTGTTTTGTTTCCAGTTTCAGGGGAAGAACTTTCTATTTTGTGATTACATATGATGTTTGCTGAAGTTTTTTAAGAAATGAATACACTCTATAAATTAAGCAGTTAAGAAAGTTCTCATCCATTCCTAGCTTCATGTCTGTCTTTTTAAATCATGAATAGGTTTGAGGTATATCAAATCATTTTTCCATATATACTGAGATTATATTTTCTCCTTTTCACCTGTTAATGTAGTGAATAACACTGATGGATTTTCAAAACAAGCCAACCTTGCATTGAAGCATAAAGCTCTCTTGGTTAAGCTCCTACATTTCTATATATACATGGATTTAATTTTTTAATGCTTTAAAAATATTTTTCTTAGTTTTCTTATATTGAAATATAACATACAAATAATAAAATGCATAAATCTTAAGTGTTACAACTGGATGAATTTTTAGAGCTGTATACTTTCATGTCACCACCATTTAACCTAAGATTTATAACATTACCTATACCTAGATGCCTCCCTTATGGCCCCTCCCACTTAATACCACCCCCATAGAAGCACTATACTGGCTTCTACCATCAGATTAGATTTGCTAGTGCTTGAAGTTTATATAGATGAGTTATATAATATGTACTTCCTATGTCTAGTTTCATTTTCTCAGTATTATGTCTGCTTGCCTTTGCATGCAGCAATTCTTTGTTTTACATTTATGTATAATATTTCATTGAGTGAATATTTCACAATTTGTTCTCCAAGTTTGGGTATCATGAATGTAGCTGCTATTCATATTCTCATACATAACTTTTGGTGCATAGATGCACTCATTGTATTGAGTTTATACATTAAGATTAGAATAACTAAGTCTTGGGGCATAACATATTCAGATTTACCAAACACATTAAAGATATTCAAGATGGATGTATCCATTTACGTTCACAGAAAAAGTGTATGAGAACTCTACTTGCTTTACATCCCTGTTAAGAGTTGGTGTTCTTTTCCTTCTTTTTTATTTATTTATTTATTTTTTAATCTAAGCCATTCTAGTGGGCGGGTTGTGGTAGCTTATTATGGCTTTAATTTGCACTTTCCTAATAACTACAGATTTGAAGACGTTTCCATGTACTTACTGGGCAGCTGTATATCCTGTTTTCTAAAGTGACTGTTTAGTGTTTTGTCCATTTTGTAAATGAGTTTTATGTCCTTTAGTTATTCATTTGCAGGAGTTTTCTATATTTCAATACAACTAGTACACGTGTATTGCAAATATTTTTCCAGTCTTTCAATTGATTTTTCTCACCCTTAATAATATCTTTTGATGAACCACAGATTTTAATTTTAACAAAGACTAATTTATTAATATTTTATGGTTAGTATTTAAGAAATCTGCTTAAGAAAACTGACTATTCCAAGGACGTGAACTTTTCTTCTATGCTATTTTCTAGAAGCATTTTTTCTTATTGTTTTACTGTTTGCTTTTAGATCTACAGTTCTTCTGGAGTTGAGTTTTGGGTATGGTGTGAGGTAGTGGTCAATATTCATGTATTTTAAAAACATGGATATTCAACTGAACCAGCGCCATGTGGGGAAATACCATCTGTCTCTCCCGCCCCCCCATTTTACAGGTATTTTATTAATAGATGTGTGTGTGTGTGTGTGTGTGTAAGTCTTGTTTTTAGGACAGATAATGCTTGTGTTATATTAAGTTTAGTATAAGTCTTGTTATAAGTTATATTTTGATGTGAGCCATTTTATTGTATTTTTTTAAATGTTTTGGCTGTGCAGCATGTGGGATCTTAATACCCCATCCAGGGATCGAACCCACACCCCCTGAAGTGGAAGCGCAGAGTCTTAACCACTGGATCACCAGGGAAGTCCTATTTTATATGTTATATCAGAATTATTTATGTTATTTTGATACTTTGCATTTCCACACATATTTTAGAAACACTTTCAATTTCTAGAAAAAAAGACATTTTTCTGGCATTTTGATTGGGATTATATTGAGTCTATACATGAATTTAGATAGAAATGTTATCTTCATGAAATTGAATATTGTAGTCTATGAATATAACACATACCTTCTGCCATTTAGATCTTCCTGATTTCTCCTAGTATAGAATCTTAAATATTTCTGTAATATCTTAAACATATTTCATTTTGCCTGTCACTATAGTTCACTTTTGTATTTTAGTTCCTCAGTTCTAATAGCTCCATTCAAGTTGTTACTAAACATGTTAAAAGGGGAAGAAGCATGCATAGATCACTAGGTATCCCACTAGGGAAGCTTCCTTCAAGTTGATGTGAAGATTCTGTAGTCACTTCCTGGATATGTTCACTCAGTTAATTATGGATTCATCTATATGAATTTTCATGCAGCCCTTACTTCTCCATCTTGTCTCAAGTATGGCATGAAATGCTTATTAAATTTTGGATAGATTATATCATGCCTTTGCCAGCAGCCATGGTCAGAGCTTTTAAACTATTTGCACATTGAATATTCAGGAACGAGCAGAAGCAATGACAGGCTTTCTGGAAGAATTCTTTCAGCAGCCCTGTGCTTGGCCAGCCTCACTTCTTTACCTCCACTCTGCTCCCATTAGCCTTAACCTCTATGCTTGCATTTTTCTCTAGGAATACATCTATTCATTTCAATCAGCCCTATTTTTACTTCCTGGCTAGAACATCTTTGATCATTCGATATTGTTTGGGCCTAAAGTCTGGCCCCAGGTTTTGCTTCCAGACATAACACCTGCTTGGTTAATAGCCCAAATGCTCATACAACCCAGATTCTAATTAGACCCAATATTCTTTTTATGTTTCTATTTTGTTTCTGATAATTGTCTGTAAAACTCCATATCTACAAAGTTAATAATTTTAAGAAAACAATATATATTTAGCTGGTACAATGAATTCGTTCCATATTGGCTCTACATTATCACCATTTCCTACTTCTGGGAAACCTCATGCTATACTGTTACTAGCTTTCCCTCTGTAATCTTACCAAAGATAAATTTCAAGTTCACATTGGTAGTTTGTGGGATATACTGTGTCTATGCACAATCATAAAGTACTCTGTCTTCTGTAACCTGCTCTTTTTCACTTAAAAATGTATCATGAAGATTATTCTTAGGTTATATATCCAATGACCATCAGTCTTTATTTTCCTGATTATTTCTTCTAAGGTAAATCTTCACATGGTTCTGAACTGAGATGATTTGATGAAACATAGAACAAAGAGAGCAACTGCTTACTACAGAGATTCATTGAATTTGGAGACATCCAATAAAGACCACTTCAAAAACATCAAGTAGAATGGTAGTTACCAGGGGCTAGGGGTGTGTGTGAGAGATGTTGGGGAAAGGGAACAAACTTCCAGTTATAAGACAAATAAGTTCTGGGGATCTAATGTACAGCATGGCAATTGTAGTTAATAATACTGTGTTATATACTTGAAAGCTGCTCGGAGAGTACATCTTAAATATTCTTCCCACAAAAAAAGAGATATGGTAATCATGTCACATGCTGGAGATGTTAGCTAACGCTATGGTGGTAATCATTTTGTGATATATAAGTGTATCAAATTGACATGTTGTACACCTTAAACTCACACAATGTTATATATCAATGATATAAAAGTGATATAAAGCTGGGGTGGGGGAAAGGAGTTGTCTTCATGATCCCTGAAGTTCCTAGAGCAACTCTTGGATACAAAACCTGGTGAACTCTTACCAAGCCTAATTCCCTGACCCAGAGCCAAAGCATCCGCTGAAAAATAATTCTCATTTGCCAGGTATCTCTACCTGGTGCACAAATTTGTGATTATAACTTATTCCTTGGAACAATTTAGGATTTAGGATCCTATCTCAAGGAAATCCTGATATGCCCTACTTTCTGTGACAACGGGAGGAGAGCAGGTCCCCTTCTTTACCAGGGCTTGGTCACTTGCTCTCCCAACTCCATTAACCACTGAAAGTTTTAATTATATATTTGTCACTACTGGATAGATAACATTTCTGAAAGCTTAATCTCATAAAAGTCTACTTCCACCTATTCTACTGTCACTAACACATTCTATTTACCCTTCAATATTCTGTTTGAGTTCTTCCTCCATAAAGATTTTTGTAACTATGTCAGCCCATATCAGCTTCTTCCCTTGAATGTCTGTGGAACTTAAAATCTTCAAAGCTTGGAGATTCATTATAAAGTTATAAAGAAACACTGGAGACTTGCCAATTCTATTTTACAGAAGAGTCTGAGACACAGAAGTGAGATAAATGGGAATGGTATGTAATTTCACATCTCATATGGTGTTTACATATGCATAGTAACACGTACATTTGTTTGTGGTACATATATACACATATGCATGTTTATATGCACATAACATATGTATGTAATACATTGTCTTAATTGGTCACCTTCTTGGGTGTTTCTTCATTATCTCCCTCAGTCCTAAAATAAAATGTTTTTTATTTACCTAATATATTGCATTAATTTGGAGAAGACATTTACAGAATAATTTTATAGACTCCCAGACTATAAATAGATAGTATCTGCCAATCACTCTTAGATAATAGAACTTTATTTAAGTGTGCTACTTCAAATTCTTAATTCTTTCTCTCTCTTTTTAATCAGGCTAGAAATTAAGAAATGCCAATAGAACAAGTGGAGGTTTAATAGTATTGAACCTGTTCAGAGCTGTGCAGAATAGCATAAGGATACAAGAAAAAGAAAAGACACATTCTAGCTCTGAGCAGAGCAAAATATCTAGGTGGTTTGTCAATGTGCTGTTAAATCCCCCTCTGAATGGAAACATTAAAAATTCTTCCCACTGTGCCTTTAAAAAGCTTCTTGTGTGTGAGTTTGGATTCTGCTGCCAGGCCTAGCTGGGACATTCCTCATCTCTCACCACTGAGATTCTTTAAATGTCTGTCAGCCAGTTGTAGCACTTGCTGAATAGGACAGCATTATGTCATGCTCTCAGAAGAGGTGGCAAGCAAGCTGGTTGCCTGTTCCCTCTGCTTCTTATTTATTTTAGGCAAATGTGAGTCCTTAAGTTTGAGACTAAGCACTGGTGGTATCGAGAGCACAGAAAAATTAACCTAAAGAAGGTGAAGGGGAGAGGTTGGCAGCCAGTTCTTACTTGGGGAAGTTGCAAGAGGTGGGGTGTGGGTGAACTGGGGGAGAAATGTGAGTTAAAAGTCCAAGAGTGCGCCCGGGTTCCTTTAACAGAGGCAGAATACTGACTAGCTGAGCAAATTAAGTCCTTTCAGGGATGTGCAGATAAATGATTGCTTTGCATTCAAGCAGAAAACACTATTATTTCTGGCTTTGCGTAGTGTGAATTAAAGAGAGATGACATTTCCTCGTCTGTAACCTGAATATATGAAAGAGGTAAGAAACCTGCAGAAAAGTGAGGGAGAAGTACTATTTATTCTTTTTCCCCTAAAAGAAAGTAAATTTCTTGAAGGAGACTTTTTTTTTTTTGCCTCTCACTGTTGTGGCCTCTCCCGTTGCGGAGCACAGGCTCCGGATGCGCAGGCTCAGCGGCCATGGCTCACGGGCCCAGCCGCTCCGCGGCATGTGGGATCTTCCCGGACCGGGGCACGAACCCATGTCCCCTGCATCGGCAGGCAGACTCTCAACCACTGTGCCACCAGGGAAGCCCCGCTCAACAGTTTTTAACATGGCTTGTTACCCACAAAATTATTATTATGGTCATTATTTTTCATAGTCTCTGCATTTTCCTACATTGTTGAATTTTAGTTATTATATTGGAAAGGAATTTTTGAATATATTTAAAGAGCAATCAAAAGTAATTACTATTGAGAATTTATCCTAAGTAGACAATCCAATAGAAAAATAAGTCAACAAACGAGTATATATCAATTAGGAAGTTTTTAGCCATCTCAATGAAAAAATAGCTTTAAGAATATTTGTCATTTCACATTACAAAAAGTGTAAAGAGTTACATGATTATTTAATTCAATAATTAACTAACTTACTCCATTCCCCATCTTTCTGCCTTTGTCCGCATGTTCATTTACCACTCAAGGCTGGGCTCCCCAGGTATCAGGGTGACAGCAGCAGTTCCAGGAATCACACGTAGACAGCAAAGCCCAGAAGTAGGGAAGAGAACTTACTTCATGTGACTCTATTTCAAATCTAGAAAATGTTTCCAGAACTCCCTCTGGTGCCCCTTCCCTCTCACTGGCCCAAATTGCATTACATTCCTTTGCCTGAAACAATTATTAGCAAGAAGATGATGTTTCATTTTTTACAGATGGGGAGAGGCCCAGACCACCTAAAGGATGAGGTTGCTCAAAGGAGGGTGAAGAAAATTATAGATCTGTTAGGTAAAAAGAAAATGATTTAATGGCCATTGCATAGACAAGTGTCAGTACCAGGCACAGTTCACTGCCTAGGGAATTTATTTTATTGAAAACTTTATTTTTTATGGTTAAATATTTCACACATGGACAAGAATTGATAGTAATATGGGCACATCTGTGACCCAGTCGCTTACTTTTAATAAGTACTAACATTTGCTCAGATCTTCATTAAAGGAAGAAACTTACAAATATATTTGTGATCACCCCGTACTCAACTTTGGTTATATTTCCTTCTCTTCTTCCCCAGCTGTGATTATTAACCTGACTTCCTTATTTCCTTTCTCATACTGAATCTTCTATTTGGGGTATACATTTATGTATTTAGGAAAATTTTTAAAATTCATTTGTGATTTTCCATTCTTGGGTAAAGAAAATAGAACAAATATCAAGTTTGTGGGGGGAAAACAAATAATAATATTCTATTCCTAAGAATTTCTGACTGCAAGAAAGTTTTAATTCCTTTGGTCCTGAATTTTGCTTCACCAAGCTCAGTTAGGCAAATGAGTCCATAAAGATTAGAACCATGTTTCACAAGAAATGCTCTTTCAGTCAAAAAGCCAGTGATAATTAATCCCCCACCTGTAACCTAAAACATTTGAAGAAATAAGTCAATGAAAATCATGTCCTTATAGCATACAAGAGTAGTGGGAACAAGAAGGAAATAAACTCTAATTTCATTATATAAGACAGTGTCATAAGGATGATGCTTTGAGATCCAACTGAATTCCCAAGCTCTTCATTTTAAATATACAACTGAAAATAGGGATCCAGTGGTACATAGTCCAGGAGAAAGCATTGATATTGTATCTATCACCAGCTATATTCATTCTGCAGGGGAATTTCCAGACTGTAAGTGTCCTCCCTGAAGGAGTAGGGAGTTGATGCCCCTATTTGCTGGGCTGTCTGCATTATCCAAAAAAATATACAGGTAATTTTCTTTCTTTAAGACTGTGGAGTTAACAGTTCTCAATTAAACTGACTCATATGGATAGGTAGTGAGTTTGGGACTAAGCATAATTCCCACTGCCCATAACTGATTTAACTTGCTCAGGTACCAGGTAGAGCACATCTACTACGTACAATGTATGTAGTAGTCAACACACAATCCAACAGCTCACATATTAAAAAGGTCACTCTCTTTGGGCATAAACAATGGTAATGAGATGTGATAAATGCTCTTTTAAATGAATATTACAGGGTGGTAACATATTAACCAGAAATTGGAGTTCACTGTGAGGGTCTGGGAATGTTTCATGGAGGAATATTTGAGCTGGTTCTTGAAGAATAGGAAATACTTCACCAGGTAAAGAAAAGAGGAAGAGAATGTCAAACAAATAAAACATACTGTGTTTCAAATAGGAAAAGCGACTCCAATTGGCTCCTGGCCTCCTGAAAGTCATCTCTTACAGTGCTCTTTGATTAGGTCCACTTGGCTCTTAATGGACTGCAAATCTCCCATTTTGAGCAAAGTTTCTCCATTCAGCTCTTGAGCTTCTGAGGCTCCCATTTAGTAATGCTTTTCATTTATTTCTTCTTTCCATCTTATGACCTCCTTTTGCCTTCCTACTTCCCTTCCCTCAGAAGTAATTCTCTTCTCAAACCAAATACTGTTATTATTCTTTCACAATAGACCTTGGTAATCCATTGAGACCAGAGCACAAATTTATAGCAACTAGAAACTCATTTCCCTGTCTTCAAGCACAAGGTGAGTTTAATCCTCAACCTTTCATCCAAGCTAAGGAAAAGGGCTTCCCTGGTAGCGCAGTGGTTGAGAATCTGCCTGCCAGTGCAGGGGACAGGGGTTCAGGCCCTGGTCCAGGAAGATCCCACATGCCGCAGAGCAACTAAGCCCGTGCATCACGACTACTGAGCCTGTGCTCTAGAGTCCGCGAGCCACAGCTACTGAGCCCGCGTGCCTAGAGCCCGTGCTCTGCAACAAGAGAAGCCACTGCAATGGGAAGCCCGTGCACTGCAACGAAGAGTAGCCCCCGCTCGATGCAACTAGAGAAAGCCCACGTGCAGCAACAAAGACCCAACGTAGCCAAAAATAAAATAAATTAATTTAAAACAGAAAAAAAGCTAAGGAAAAAATTACTGTATTCTCAAAGAATAAAAAAATAAGAAAATAAATATCCATAGTCAACCATCTGAGTGTGTGTGTCACATCCTGCCCCAATCTCTCTCTCTCTCTCTCTCTGTTTTTTAAACTTTTAAAAGATTATCTCCTCCCAAGGAGCCTTTTTAGATATCTTTTCCTAATTATCCTTTGGTAAAACTTGAAATACCATAGATATACTGTATATCTGTTCAGGCACTGTACATATATCTGAATTTATGGATTAAAAAGTAAGATTATTTTTGTCCCCTCAAGAGTCAAATTTTACCTGCTGAGGGTGAAGAATGCATGAGTGATCTATCTATCTATTTCCACTTTTTCTCCCCCGCAAAATCACTAAACTTCTGTGAACTTTAGTCAGCAAGTCAACAACTTTATGAAAAATGAAACATTCTGATTAATTCACAAGGGTATTATGAGATATTATGACTTACACAAGTATTCTAATATCAAAGTTATTATACAGATTGAATTTTGAAGAAAACTGGGAAGAATGAACAGAGGTTTTGGCCACCATCTTGTTTTATATCTCTAACATTTGCTCTGTGACCTTTGAATAATCTGTTTAATTTCCCTACCAGTCTTTTATGGAGAGACTGTACGTGTGTATGTGTATAGGTGAGTGCATTTTGCTCATACTTTGTACAAATATTTCAACTATGAACTAATTTGTAGTCACTTAAATGGATTATATAAGAATTTACTTATTGTTTGTATAATCTTAATTCAACCACTGAGAAGCAGAATCTCTTTGAGTAAAAGCTCTAGAATTCTTGAGAAAAGAGCTCCTCTTCAGTGTTATATAGGTGAGGGGATTTCTGAGGAGTATCCTTATAATATATGATCTTTTATGAACCTCTGATTTCATTGTTTTTGGAATGTTAAAAAAAAAGGTCTTTTTTACTGAACACATGCTAAGTAATCAGGTGCCACTAGATAATGTTGTTTTGTTGAGTAAAAGTTAAAAATAATTGCTTCATAAAATGGTAAGGCAGGTTTTTCAGCAATCAAATGTGCAAAGTTTGGCTCTCACTCTAATGCAGTTTCAGCATTCAAATTACAAAAATGTTCTACTGATATGGAAATAATTCAGAGAAGATTCTAAGTCAGCAAGTATTCTTTTCCATATAACTTTCTCTTAAAATGGACTGATTTTCAGGCTTTTGCTTATCTGTCAATGCCCACACAATTTTTCTACCTCCACATTATGTTTAGTGGATAAATCATATGCTTTAAAGTCAGATATCTAGGTGTGAATCCCTTATCTAACTTATCTAAATAGTTACATGTTTGGGGCAAGTGATTTTTTCCCTTTGAACTTAAGCTCCCTCTTTTATTTATTTATTTATTTGGCTGCTCTGTACGGCATGTGGGATATTAGTTCCCAGACCAGGGATCAAACCTGTGTCCCGTGCAGTGGAAGTGTGGAGTCTTAACCACTGGACCTCCAGGGAAGTCCCATTAGTTCCCTCGTTTAAAACAATGGAAGTAATATTATATATTTACAAGATTTGGGAGAAGATTAAATGAGATAATGATTCTGGCACAAAGGAGATGCTTAAAAATGTCAAAGTTTCCCTTTCTCCTGGCCACATTTCACTCCAAGTGCAGAGATGGCACTAGCTTATAGATTTGTGAATGGATATTACCTATGAACCACCTTCACCACTCTAAACATCAGGGAGATTGTAGGTGATCAATAAGTAAGACAGAGTGGAAAACAGTCATTTTCATTCATTATGAAATATTTCCAGAACATAAACTGTAAGTAAAGCTCATAGTAGGCTCTGTGAGGGTTTTAGGGATTAATAAAACCAAGAGTTCACTGAAAAGTGGATGAGACATACTTAAAAAACAATCAACCTTATACGGCAGGGCTTTGATAATCTACAAGGGTTTCAAGGGTTCCAGAAAAATGCTGTGGGAACACAAAAGAGGGTGTGTAAAATTCTATCTGTAGAAAATTGTGCCTATCACCAAGAGAAGAAGTAAAGAATTAAAAAACTGTGACCTTTTTAGGAATAGGCCTGTGACACAAATGCTACCTTTCAGAGTCCTGATCCAGAGATTGTTTGCATTTGGAAATATTTCTATTCCACATTTCATGTACTGGTGTTATAGACCAACTGCTTCATTTCACTTTCATCCTACACTGAATGGACATCCAGGAAGTATAAAATAAAGTTTTGCCAACAGTCCAGTGGGGCAGATTAGCTATGGCTGTTAACAAGGAGCAACTGACACAGCATTCCTCAAAAATGGCTTGCACTTGGGTTTGGGGAACACCATTTGCCAATAGGGAAACTTGTGGGTGCTAAATTTAGAAGTGAATAGAAAACGTTGATGCTTCAAAATCCCATTTGGCTCCTAAGCCAGACACAACTTCAGGGCTGTGTGGGGCTTTTTTCTCCTTTTTCTATTTTATTCCCATGGCAGTCTCAGAAGAAGGAGCAAGAATGTTTATTGCCTGCATGATGCAGGCTTCCATTTAGTTAGAAAAACACGTTTTTCAATTAACTTTCCCTTGATAAACAATGATTTAATTTAAAGGGATGGCTGTTTTGTAAATTGCAATAAAACACATTTTATGTAGGAGAAAACCTTATTTTACAAAAGAAGGGATGATTAGTTGCCAAAGTTTCTAAAAGCAGAGTCTAATTTTTGAGTTCTTGCTTCTCTTGCCACAATATTTTTAGTAGTGTACCTGGAATGGAAAATCCTTAATAATCTCACTTGAAGTGTTCAAGTGAAGATGGCATTCACCCCAGTCTAATCCATTTGGTCTTCAATGGTTTGGCTTTGGATAAACAAAATCTCTGCTGATAGCAATTCGATTTAAAACAGATACAAGGTCTTGGCTTGATTGAGAATGAATGCCTCCTCATCTCCTATCTATTACCAAGCCAAAAATTAGAATGTAAATCCCTTGAATCTCATTCAGTTAACACCATATACAGATTTCTAGGCATAATCATATATATATAATATATAAAGAGGAAAAAAATACAAGAATAAAGTGTTAAACTGAATGTAAATTATTGCGTAAAAGTTTATAGTAAATCTATCCATAACGCCAAATGGAAAGTGTACTGATTTTATAATGAATCATGGTGACAACCATGATGAAAAAACAATAACAATAATAGCAATTAACTAAAGAAGATACCTTTCCCTCCACAAACGATCCCCTCTTCCCAGACCACCAGCAGAAGCTTTAAGTCTTATCTAACAACTTAAGCTCTTATCAGTGGCATTTAAAAGTCTTTAGCTTGGTGCATTCACAGCTAAAGTAGAAATCACCAGGTAGTAAATGACCCAGGAAAAGGCTTAGTTCTTAATTCTATCGTGAGTGTACAATTTGAGAATGGGGATAGGGGTGAGAGAAATGCACAATGTTAATAATCTAAATTATTATATGAAATGCTAACTTCATTGTGACGCAGATGATCTTACATATTTGGTAGGCTTTTAGGAAAATATTTTCCACAAAACATGCTTTTATGCTATTCTTATACATGTCTTTGAGAGGTGATGTGCGCATGTGTAAGTGTGTGTATGTTTGTAAGTGATCAAATGGGTTACCAGCTGGACACGAAGAAAACCAAAATTGTGTGCAGCTCATACTTCCAAAAAGAGCAGACTTAGTATGTCCATGCCAGCTCTGGAATGGTCTCCAAGTCTTGGGGTATCTAAGCAACCTTACAACCCTGGACTATCCTGTGAATCTAGGAATGTCAAAGGCCACTGTATACTGTCTTAGTGACACCCATGGAGGGTGTTCTTTAATGAATAACTTAGAGTTTCCAGAAATGAGAGTAGGTCCTAGAGGGAAAACAATTCTAATGGGTGCATAGTAGGCTTCCTTAAAAAGATAAGGTAGATTCATAGAGTGGAAGTTAGAAGTTGTGTGTGTGGTTTCTTCCCAAATGATAAGTGTCTGAAGACAGAATTATCCAGATAGGAACTGGGGACATACGTGAGATTCCCCCAGTGGAATCTCTTGTTGTTCCATAAAGTTTTAAATTTATTCATTTTAGTTCTGTGAGGTAAGCCATTAGAAGTTGGATAGGGATTGTATTGAATCTGTAGATTGCTTTGGACATTTTAACAAGATTTATTATCCCAGTCCATGAACATGGAATATCTTGCAATTTATTTGTGTCTTCTTCAATTTCTTCTATCAGTGTCTTATAGCTTTTAGTGTACAGGTCTTTTATTTCCTTGTTTAAATTTATTCCTAGGTATTTTACCCTTTTTGATACAATTGGAAATGGGATTGGTTTCACAATTTCTTTTTCTGTGAGTGTGTTATTAGTGTATAGAAATGCCAACAGATTTCTGTATATATTGATTTTGTATCCTGAAACTTTACTAAATTCATTTATTAGTTCTAACAGTTTTTTGGTGGAGTCTTTAGGGTTTTCTACACATATTATTATGCTGTCTGCAGAGAGTGACATTTTACTTCTTCCTTTGCCGTTTGGATAACTTTTATTTCTTTTTCCTAATTGCTGTGGCTAGGAAAATGGCAAAAGTGGGCATCCTTGTCTTGTTTCTGAGCTTAAAGGAAGAGCTTTCAGCTTTTCACTCTTGGGTATGTTAGCTCTGGGTTTGTCATATATAGCCTTTATTATGTTGAAGCATATTCCCTCTATATCCACTGTGTTGAGAGTTTTATAATAAATGGATGTTAAATTTTTTGTCACATTCATTTTCTGCCTCTATTGAATGATTATTTGATTTTTATCCTTTATTTTGTTAATATGATGTATCACCTTGATTTGCAGATATTGAACCATCTTGGTGTCTCTGTAATAAATCTCACTTGATCATGTGTATGATTCTTTTAATGTATTGTTGGATTTGGTTTGCTGATTTTTTTTTTTTTTTTGAGGACTTTTACATCTATGTTCATCAAGAACATTGGCCTGCAATACTTTGTGTGTGTGTGTGGTGTTAATATCTGGTTTCAGTATCAGGTTAATACTGACTTCTTAAAATGTTGTTGGGAGCTTTCCCTCCTTTTCAATATTTGGGAAGAGTTTGAGAAGGATAGCTATTAAATATTCCTTGAATGTTTTGTAGAATTCACTAGCAAAGCCATCTGGTTCTGGGCTTTTGTTTCTTGGGACATTTTTGATTACCACTTCAATCTCCTTACTAGTAAGCAGTCTATTCAGATTTTCTATTTCTTTATAATTCAGTCTTGGAAGAGTGTACGTTTCTAGGGATTTATTTATTTATTCTTGGTTGTCCACTTCGTTGCCGTATAATTGTTCATAGTAATCTCATGATCCTTTGTAACTCTCCTCTTTCATTTTTTAAATTTTATTTGAGTTCTTTCTCTTTTTTCTTGGTTAGTCTACCGAAAGGTTTGTTGATTTTGTTTATCGTTTGAAAGAACCAGCTCTTAATTTCATTGATCTTTTATATTGATTTTTTTAGTCTGTTTCATTTATTTCTGCTCTCATCTTTATTACTTCCTTCCATCACTAATTTTGTGTTCTGCTTGTTCTTCTTTTTCTAGTCTCTTTAGATATAAAGTTAGATTGTTTATTTGGCATTTTTCTTGTTTCTTGAGGTAGGCCTGCATTTCTGTGAATTTCCCTCTTACAAGTGCTTTTGCTACATCCCACAGGATTTTTGTATGTTGTATTCTGTTTTCATTTGTCTCTAGATATTTTCTGATCATCTTTTGATTTCAGTAGCCTGCTATTTAGTCTCCATGTTTTTGTGGCTTTTCCATTTTTTTCTTTTGACTGATTTTCTAGTTTTATACCATTGTTGCTGGAGAAGATGCTTAATATGATTTCAATCTTCTTGAAGGCTTGTTTTTTGACTTAACATGTGATCAATCCTGGAGAATGTTCCATGTGCCTTTGAGAAGTGTATGTATTCTGTATAAAGTCAATATGACTTAAAGTGTCATTTAAGTCCAATGTTTCCTTATTGATTTACTGACTGGATGATCCATCCATTGATGTAAATAGGATGTTAAAGTCCTATATTGTTATTGTATTTATTTCAATTTCTCCCCTTAAGTCTCTTAATGTTGCTTTATATATCTTGGTTCTCCTTTGTTAGATGCATATATATTTACATATGTCATATCTTCTTGCTGGATAGACCCTTTATCATCATGCAATTCCCTTCTTTGTCTTTCATCACAATCTCTGTTTTAAAGTCTATTTTGTCTGATTTGAGTATACCTACTCCAGCTTCTTTTTCCATTTCCATATGTATATAATATATTTTTCCATGCCCTTATTTTCAGTCAATCCTTCCTGGCCACTAGAACCAGGTACTCTAAGGAATGCCTCTTATGTGGGCTGCATGCACACTTCTATTATGGCAGAAACCTATAACAACTCTTTGAGGCAAATCTTAACACATTTTATAAAAGTGAAAACTAAAGTTAACTGATTGAATAGAAAAGACTACAATTTGAACTCAAGTTTTTCTGTTTTCAAAATCAAAAATTTTCTTACCACCCAATGAAAGTTAGTCAATTTTGTTTGTTCATTTACATGCAGCAATACTTCTATTAATGACAGACATCCAATCTATAGCCATAGCATTTCTCTATTAACATAATCAGATAAGGAAATAAGAAAAATTTAAGTAAGAAAAATACCCTAACATTTATATGGCACTTTGTAGATTACAGCAAGGCTTTGCATGACTAGTCTACCTGGTGTGATTTTGTCAACTCTCTGTGGACTGGTACCCCATTTTACAAGTGAGTGAGGGAACAGAAACTCAGAGCAGTGAAGTAACTAGACCAGATCATACAACTGCTAGGTGGAAAATCTTCCATGAGAACCTAGATCTCTTAACTCTAGATATTGTCCTCTTTCCACTATATCTCACCACGTGGTTTCCTTCTCTGATGTAACTTGGCTGGCTTTCCCTGTCTTCCCCTTAGGTTGGGAAATTGCAATGATTTCTCAGAATACTGATTAAAATTTCAAAAAATATTTAAAATATTAGGCATCTATGATGTAATCACAGTACATACCTGAAATATATTTATAAGATATAATAACTTAGGGTTGAGTTGCTAGACAGGTGTAAGTGAGAAGTAGAGAAAAAGGACACTTTTTTTGAGGCTACCTTGTAGAGTTTATCCTTGGTAAAATGATTAGGTTACAAAAGTTTTCATATTTGTTTTTAAGTACACAGCATCAACTTTTAAATGTTTCTTCCCTTTGAAACCTTCCATCCTTTCTCTGTGAATCAAATGCCTTTCTTCATCCTGGTTCTCAGGCCTTCTTTTAAGGCTTCCAGTGTTTAGAACACCCCTCCCCATACACAGAGATTCTCAGAATAAAGAAGCACCCTTGAAATAACAGAGGAGTCTTATTTTAGAGTGAGCTCTCTTAGTTAATGGGAGTCTTCTAGTCCCTGGACATGCTTAAACAAAAGGGGGGAAAAATCACTCTTCCTACCCTCATCAATTTAACTTTTTTCTTTTTTTTTAAAGATAAGACTATAGAAAGAAAGCATATTGCCTCCACCATAAAGAAAGCATAGTGGAGATCTAGGATGGCTACCTACAGGGCTGACTGAATCATGCATGTAATCTTCTGGGACTCCATCTCCTAGAGATGATCTTATACCTTTACCCTGGGCTTTTCAGTATTGCCTAAGTCCTGCCAACAGCTGAATGATTTCTCTTCATTCTGTCATCTGAGGTTCTAGACAAAACAGTGAATTTTTTTCTGCTCTTGAGAAGGGTCGTGATGACCCATATATAAAGTTCTGCCTTCCTGGAGGGGCTCCCTAGATTGGATGTTGTTGGTGTTTTATATCTCTGGACTTATTTTATCTTCTTAAAATAAAGACTCTCCTAGATGAAGAAGAAGTCAAAGGGGAGCATAACTCTGACTTTGGGTTTATGAAGGTGTCCCTGTTCTGTTTAATTAAAACTGCCTTAAGGCCTTCTAATCCAATTTTTTGTTGGATTCACAATATATTACTAAAATCTGCTGACTGTTTATATTTCAGTAAAGAACTTCTCTTGCCCTAGGGAAATAACTTAAGCACCAAGGCATTTGGACAAGTAGAGGTTTTTCCTGCTATTTGAATTGAGAATTACTGTTTCATATAAATAATTGCCTAATAATATAATGACAATAAAAAAACACTTCAAGAAAATTAAATTTATTGTCCTCAAGCTCTTTAAAAGAGAAATCAGTAAGTAAATTGCTATTTCACTTTTGCGGATGAAATTAAATTTTATATTTCACACAAATATATCAAAAACTTTGATCCTGATATGAATGCGGAAACCAAGACAAAACTGTTGATAAGACTTGGTCCAGTTTACATGACTTATAAGTGAGATGGTGATTATTTAAATCCAAGTTTAATGATATGAAGATTCAGGCTTTATTCACTGAAGCATTCTACCTTTCATACTGTGATACTGTCAAAGAGTGCTTTTCTTTTACTCTTAAGCAGAAAACTAACCTGTCTTTCCCAATGTAATGTATTAAATATATTATGAATGCTTAGGAAACTAGAGGTGCTAGTACAAGATGAGGCATGGCATACTCAGTGTGGAGTAGCCTTTCTCCATCCCCAACCTCCAGCTATGTATTTATTCAATATAGGGTCCTAGACAAAACCAGAACTAAGTCTTTGATTCAGTTGTGTTTTGCTTTTCCGACCAACTTTATGTGCAAATTTAGCTACCATTAACAAATTGGCTATTAAAACAAAGGTGTAAAGTATATGTTTGTAAATAAACTAACCATATTTCCCATGGTCAGAAGTTATTTAAAATAGAATATAATCATGGGAAAAGCTAAAGAAAACTTAGTTATGTAGACATGAAAATTATACGTGTATATGTATTTTTTTTCTAAGTGAACTCAAACTGGACATAATCTTTTGGTAGCTTATTGTGAGTATTTCCCCAGATTCACCTGGTTTTTAAATTATGAAGAAAAAATATACAAGATTATTCTGGTAAAATGTACAACACATACTGCGAAAAGTATGCAATGTGATGTAATGAATAAAAGCTGGATTGAAGAGACAGGAATGCTGGCTCTGTCACTCACTAGCTGTATGACCTTGGATAAGTTACTTAACTTTCATGTGTTCCTGTTTCCTCATAGATAAAAATGCAGGTAATAATAATATCTTCCACATAGGAAAGTTGTAAACATAAAATGAGTAAATACATATAAAACTATTAGGAATGTATTTGGCATATAAAAAGCATTTAACTACTGGTGACTCTTGGACATTATGACCATACATGTGTGACTGTATGGGTGTAGTTTATAAGAGAATCTGAGTGGGAGGAGTCTCTTCTAAACTGTTATTGGAGGACCTACTGATTTTTCCTTAGGGCTATGAGCCATGAGGCCCAGGGGAGGAATGTGTGCTTATTTCCACTTACCTTGATTTGCTAATTAGTTAGCCACTCTTCACAGTTTTCTTTTTCATAAATTTATATCCTGAATTGAATAATCACAAGGGGGAAATTATATTCTGAGTTTTAGCTTTAAAAGATGAGTAATATGTTAGCTGGATATGGAATACAGACACATGCACATGGGTGCATGTTCACACACACACGGAGCTCAATATATGTTTAAATATAATCCCTATGCTCTAAACTAACTTAAAATGCCATTGTGGCATCACTGAATTGTGAAAAGCGAGAGAACGTTTTACATCTGTGTGAAAATACAAAGCTGGCTTTTAAAAAAGAGAGTGATAATTTTATTTCCCATAAATTCATTGACTCAAACTCTCACTTCAGCCAGCCACATAGACTGTCAGCACAACAGTCACATAAGAGATAATTCTGCTGTGAATTGATCACCAATACTACACTTGGAGGGGTTTGTGTAAGATGCCAGATATTTCAGGCAGATGAACAAAGAGCTATGCTAATACACCAGTAGACTCCAAGTTTCATTTCTATATATAAAATGATTAGAATTGGAATTGAACTGCCTAGGCCTCTTGATCTCAATTCCCAGAATATATGCCTCCACTGCTTCATCACTTAGTGTTGCTCCCTCAGCCTATACAGATAGTCTGTAGAAGACCTATTCTTTTGATCCAGATGTTGCACAGTACAAAGAAGCCATTATTCATGCTGTCACATATACAAGAAATCCTTAGATACATTTTGTGTTTGGTTCCAGGAAAAATGTATCTCTGAAGATAAACATCTTACCTTTCCTCTGATATCTAACAAGAAGAAGATTTAAATGTTTTCTTTTTTTTCTTCTGCTCTCAGTAATTAAAGATTGTTCATATAAAGGCTATTACAGGTGCTTTGTAACTTTATAAAAATGTTCTTACCTTTTTTCTGTATCATCATTCTGTTTCATGTTTATTATCTTATTCTTCATTATTTTTAATTGGATACGATTTCTGGATGTTGGTGGTACATACATTCTAAGGAAAGTCAAAGATTTCAACATTTTGCTTTAATTTCTTGCAACATCAAAATCAGGCTGGAAAGAAGGAAATCTCCCATTTGAAATGGAGAGTTAGATAGTAATTCAAAATGTGTATCATACCATTGGATTTAACTGGATGAGTTGAATAAATTATATGCAAAAAAAATTCTCTTTAAAACCTTGTGACATTTTTATTAATTTCTTAATTATGTATATGGTACCTGACTTTAAACCCTTTCCTTTCCATGATCATATTTAGGAAGTTCAAACAACTTTGACTGTCTAGATGGATATGAATTCAGTAATAACTCCAATTAGGAAAATATGACTTCCTGTTTGTTGACAGATTTTACTTATATTGACCTAATAGATATTTCTAGGAAAAGGTGGTTTTATTCAAGATCAGCAGAGAATTGCAGTTCAGGGTCTGCAACCGTGGTGAGCCACAAGCAAGCCCTCAAAGCAAGGGAAGGAGAAAGCTTTTATACAGAGGTAAAGGAAGTTGGGTGATCTATAGTGACCAGAGAGTCCTTGACTTTTTTTTTTTTTTGCAGTACGCGGGCCTCCCACTGTCATGGCCTCTCCCGTTGCGGAGCACAGGCTCCGGACGCGCAGGCTCAGCAGCCATGGCTCACGGGCCCAGCCGCTCCGCGGCATGTGGGATCTTCTCAGACTGGGGCACGAACCTGTGTCGCCTGCATCGGCAGGCGGACTTTCAACCACTGCGCCACCAGGGAAGCCCGAGTCCTTGACTTTTCATTGGTTGAGTCCTTGCCAGCCAAGGACTTCTTCCTTTTGGGTCTGCTATAGCTGCAGGGTATGAGAGCTCACCCTTCTGTCTCCTGACTCTATTTAATTGAGGTTACTTTTTATTACGTTTTCACACTTATTATGCATTAAAGCTTGCCACTGAAAGAGTATTCTTTCTCCCTGATTCTTCTTCTTAAATATTAACTCCTCAAACTTTAAATGTTACTAAATTAAAACATCACCATATGGAAGCAACCTAAGTGTCCATCGACAGATGAATGGATAAAGAAGATGTGGCACACATATACAATGGAATATTACTCATTCATGAAAAGAAACGAAACTGAGTTATTTGTAGTGAGGTGGATGGACCTAGAGTCTGTCATACAGAATGAAGTAAGTCAGAAAGAGAAAAACAAATACCGTATGCTAACACATATATATGGAAGCTAAAAAAAAAAAGGTTCTGAAGAACCTAAGGGCAGGACAGGAATAAAGACGCAGATGTAAAGTAGAGAATGGACTTGAGGACATGGAGAGGGGGAAGGGTAAGCTGGGACGAAGTGAGAGAGTGGCATTGACATATATATACTACCAAATGTAAAATAGGTAGCTAGTGGGAAGCAGCCGCATAGCACAGGGAGATCAGCTTGGTGCTTTGTGACCACCTAGAGGGGTGGGATAGGGAGGGTGGGAGGGAGACGCACAGGGAGGGAATATGGGGATATATAGCTGATTCACTTGGTTATACAGCAGAAACTAACACAACATTGTAAAGCAATTATACTCCAATAAAGTTGTTTAAAAAAAAAAAGTGCCAGTGTAGTTTTGTTGAATATGTTAAACTATACTTCTTTTATTTTAATAAATTTATTTTATTTATTTAAAAAAATCACCCCATAAGTTATGAATGATGATGTTAGTTATGTAACAAGGAATAACAAATGGCCCCCAAACTTAATGGACTAAAACAACAAATACTATCTCATTGTTCTGTGAGTCAAGAACTTAGAAGTTCCTTTTGGCTGGAGGTTGCTTAAGCGGTTGCTAACACTACGTCAGCCATTGTTGTAATTATCTGAAGTTCTGACTAGGGCTACGAGACCCATTTCAGTGCTCACTAATGAGCCTGTGGGAAGTAGTTCTCCGTTTCTTGTTAGCTCTTGCCCAGAGGTTTCAGCTCTTTACCACAAGGGCTGCTTCATAGGGCAGTTCGAGTGTTTTCATAATACAGTAGCTGACTTCTCCCAGCGAGTGATCCATGAGGGAAGTTGACTTCACAATGTCTACTATGATCTCACTCTTGCACCAGCACTTCTGCCACAGGCTTTAGTAAAACATGAGTCACTAAATACAGCTCACGCTGAAGGGGAGGGTGACTAACTTTACCCTTTGAAAGGAGCAATATCAAATAATTTGTGGACACATGTTTAAACCATCATAGTATGCCCTCTGGACGCAAGTTATTTACATTTATCTCACATGAAAAATAAACTATGTCTCTTCAAGACCTCTCCAAGCTCTTATCCCTCTACAGCATCAGCTCAAAGTCTAAGTCACGTCAAGGCAGAGAATCTACTCCTTGGGTGCAGTTCCTGAAATAGAGTTCTTCTTGAGTTGACCAACTGTGAAATACATAGGCAAAACTGCCCCACTGATCATGATATCATGATGCATGCATTCATGTTTAAAAAGGGGGGAAAAGCGGAGACACAAAGAAGTCACTGAGACATAGCAGATTGGAAATCTAGCTGGGCACACATTGCAACTGCCTTGGTTAAAATTCAAGATGCAGAGAATAGCTTTCCATAGCTCTTAGCTTTACTTTCTGTGGTTTTGGTTTTGCCCTCAACTATTAGGCTATGCTTTACTAGTAGACCCTGGATTTGATGTTTGCCCCTGGGTTTTAATTTATCTTGGGTATCTTTCATGTGTTTTTACTTTTCAACCCAGCAATTTTTTAATTTCTTCTAAATTCTTTTTGAAAAGTGAATATTTCCAAATTTAGCTCATCTGTTTCTTTCTATTGGCAGATTAAAAAAAATAAAATGTCAGTTTCTACTTTCAACATTCTGCCTGGATATCTCTTCAGACAGATCCCCAAGCTCATTAGGTACATTTACCATCTTCCATGTTTTCATAGTTGAGAATGTTGTGAAACATTACAACACTGCATAATATTAATCACCTTTTTGTTTGCCTCAAAAAACAATTTCTTTACACTTTTTAGACTCTCCTAACAGTGTCCTCATTACCACGCAGGTCCAAATCTAATGCCACATGTTTTACATTATGGTTATGATCGTACTTCACTTCTAGGTATCAATTTTTATATAGAATATTTATTGCTGCATAATAAATGATATCTTAGTGGCTTAAAAATAACATTTAATTATTCCTAACCATTCTATATGTTTGCTGGCCTCATCTGATGGTTCTTCTGCTCGACATGGTAATACCTGGGGTTGCAGTCACCAGAAGGCTAAATTAGGCTAGAATGGCCAAAGTGGTTCACCCATGGCTGGTAGTTGGTGTTCGTTGTAGGCTAGGAGGTCAGCCTGGCTTTGTGACAAGAGCACCTTGGTTTTTTTCCGTATAGTGTCTCTGTATTGCTTTGGATTCTCAGAGTCTGGCACCTGGATTATAAGAGGCAGGAAGTGGAAGCTCCGAATTATTTTAAAGCCTGATATCAGAATATTCAAATGATTGCTTTTGCCACATTCTGTTGGTAAAAATCAATCACAAAGCCAGCCCACATTTAAGAAGATGGTAATAAGCTCTACCTTTTGCTATGAACTGAGGGAGACGGAGTCCTTTCTATTTCTTTCTTTCTTCGTTCCTCCCTCCCTCCCTCCCTCTCTCTCTCTTTCTTTCTTTCATTCTTTTGCATAAATATATACAGGTTTATTTAAATGATTGGATCTACATTTTCAGAAGCATCTTATAAAAAAAAAAAAGACATTTTAAACAAGAGGTTAAAAAATCTTTTCAGACCCAAAGGCTAATTGTGCAAATGTATGCTTTTTAAAACGCACATCAGTGTAAATTTGCTAACTACCAATATTATATTATACAATATTCCAATGGGTATTGATTGACCAAGTTTAATCATGCAGTCATTAGCTTTGGAACTAGGTAAATCTCAATGGTTACTCTGGAGCAAATTATCACCTAAATTTCATTAAAGATACAGCCATTTAAGCTACTGGAGTAGATATAGTTTGATAACTCTAAGACATGAGCTAAATGACCAAAAATTTTAACTTGTGGACTTATTTCTACAGGGCAAGTCTCCTTTAGATGGCATTATCCATATTAAGGCATATTTTGTTGGATATTTAGTAGATTTTTGGTGACCAGCTAATGGTTTTCTTTCAATTCATAGTCATTATGTTCAACAAATCTAAAAGAATAAGCAAAAGAGGTAACTAAAAACTATCTTTCTGTGATACAAAGTAATCCCAACAGCAGGGGCACTGGGATTACTACTCCCTTAGTGGTAATAATGACAAAGTTTTAGAGAAATATTATGGCAGAGGCTGACCCATGACTGTCTATGGGAGCTGTTCAGATGGAGAATTATATGCTACCAGTGGATGCTTTCCTAGGGAAATAAATTCTTATTACTTTATCTCCATTTATTTCAGTTAAAAACATTGATATGAACACATGTAAGGGTTCTTAGCACTTTAATGAACTTTAAAATGGGTGTTCTTCGCCCTTTCACAGGTGAGGAAATAGAGACCTAAGGAGGTTAAGAAACTTGGCCAAGTAAATAGACTACATTGGTCAAGTTTAACAAAGGCACCTTTCACACAGAAAATATTGAAAGTTGAGCAATTACTCAACAAATCCCATTTATTGTGAGGTCTCCTGACCACAGTCTCTTTTTCTGGCTCTTTATGGATCAATCATTTCTAAGTTTCATAGTAAATAGTTATGCAAAATATGAAAAAAATGTTGTATGAGTATTATGCATTATAAAACATATATTATGCAAGTATGCAGCTTACATTGGCTAATCCCATAATGTTGATTTGTAAATCCTTTTCATTTTTTTCAAGCTTTCCAAAGTAAGACATAAAGCAACTTACATTTGTTTTCCAATCTGGTGAAATACTGGTACTCATTAGGGAATTCCCTGGTGGTCCAGTGGTTAAGACTCTGCACTTTCACTGCCGATGGCACGGGTTCAATCCCTGGTCAGGGAACTAAGATCCCACAAACCTTGCAGGTTGGCAAAAAAAAAAAAAAAAATTGGTACTCATTAAGCTAATAAAAACCAGAGCTTGACCTGAAATTGAAGGGAAGTAGAATTTGTCACCTCAACATATGCCTCTACGGCATAGGAATACGTTTAGGCTGATTAATTAAAAAAAAAAAAATAGACGTGGGTGAAGCTCTGAAAATTAAGAAATTACTCTTTTGTAACAGACAACTTTATTTATAAGGGTAAGCTCTATTTGTAAGGGTGTCTCCCTCTCTGTACCAGGAAGAGAAAAGTGACTATATCTTTTAGTCACCTTTAGAAATTTTTATCAATGGAGAAGGCATTGGCTTAAATCTGCATTAAAAACTTACTTTTTACCAACATCTTTTGTCTTTAGCTGGAGATGATATTTAAGGTGGTGACTTGGGCCATTTCAAGGAGTTACTCAGTTTTCCTAGGTATCTCTCAAGTGTACATGATGTATACATATCATTAAACTTTTGTTTATTTTTCTCCAGGTAATCTGTCTTCTGTTATGGGGTGTGTGTGTGTGTGGGGGGGTGTCTCAGCCAAGAATCTAGAAGAGTAGATGGAAAATTATTTTTTCTTTCCCCCAAAACCACGTTTGTCTTAAACCATAAGCCTTTGTCTTTTTACTACACTAATTCTGACATGGCCCAGATTACCACTTCCTAGTGCAAATATTCTCACTTGAACACTGATACTTTACAAAGAATCCTTTCCTTTCCTTGGCCACTATCCTTTGCAAATTGATTTTAAAGAGAACTGAATAAGAGTGATATTAAGATAGGGCACCAGGTCTCCCTCCAATTTGCATCTTTTTTCATCTCTTAGGAGCCTCATTTGTCCATTTACTACTCTTTGGCCACACAGTGTTTGGAGCTTGATAAAGTTTGTTAGGTATTGAATGAACTAATTCATTAATCTACCTACTTTCCCGCCCTACCAGCCTATAAATCTATCATCATACTGAGAAGGATTAAAAACAAAACAAAACCTCAGAATGAGAAAAAAAGCAGACACTACAGGAATGTCTGAACAGGGGAGGGACTTCACAAAAAATGTTTCCTGCGAATTTACATCCTTAAGAGGATTACCTCTGGAGGGGTATTGGTGCCTTTTTTCCAGAGTAAGCAGTTGTGGTGTGGTTTGGGATCACCTTTTAGCCTCTGGTTTCATTAAGGGCTCAGCACCCTGGGTGGACTGGTTGGCACCTGAATGAGAAGAGCTTTATTACACTGTGGAAAGGGAGAAGCCATGTACAGCCTTGACTGTGAAGCTTTGGGCACCAAGAGTCCTCAAAAAATTTCTAGTTGTTGCTATTCTTTAAAATCAACTTTGTTAAAATAAACTTTGCATAAAATAAACTGGAACTATTTTAAGTGTAGTTTGATAGGTTTTGGAAATTATAAACATTGTTGTAAATGCCATCACAATCAAGGTATGTAATATTTCCAACATCCTAAACAGTTTCTTCATGCTGTTTGCAAGTCAATCCACCCCACTACAAACCAATAACAATCATTGACCTGCTTTTGATAACAATAGCTTAATTTCACCTTTTCTAGAATTACATATAAATAGAATCATCCTCTATACATTCTTTGTGTCTGGCTATTTTTCTCACCATGTATTACCGAAGCTGAATCTGGCCTCTGTACCCCGACACTGAATTAATTCTCAGAGACAGAGTTTTGGGTGAAGTAGAAAAGAATAGCTTTATTGCTTTACCAGGCAAGGGGGGCCACAGGGGCTAATGCCTTCAAAACTGTATGTCCAGACCTGGAGGAGGTAGTGAGGAATTTTCTAGTAATGGTTTGAAGAGGATGTGATCATCTCGTGGACATTCTTCTTATTGGTTGGTGGTGAGGTAAGTGGTAGTCAGCATTGTCAACCTTCTGGTTCCAACCCGTCTGGGGTCTACATGTTTGTGGGCAACATACAGTTAACTTCTCCTGTGTGCTGGGGGTTTCTGTATCTGCAAAACAGCTCAAAGACAATGTTATGTATATCCCTTGAGGGGGAACCAGGACCCTGCCCCAAGGCTACACTATTGTTTCTTGACTATTACTCCCTTGTCTCCCTTCACAATTCGCAACTGTTTGAACCCACTTGTTGGAACTTAGGGAAGGTCATGGAGGCTGAATGAAGCCTGTTTCCTGTAATCAAGAAATGGGGGACACAGAAAGGCTTTTGTGCCCAGGAGCCCCACAAAGTCCTGCTTGGTTTCATTAGTAGCTCATTTAATTTACTGTGGTGTACTATTCCTTTATGTATATATTACAATTTATTTAGCCATTCACTTGTTTTTGGACATTTGATTGTTTCCAGCTTTTGGCTATTATGAATAAAGCTGCTGTACACATTTTTGTATAGGTCTTTGAAGGGACACATTTTTTCATTTGTCTTGGGTAAATATCTAGGTATGGAATTGCTGGATCATATAGTATGTGTGTTTCCAACTTTATAAGTAATTGTCAAGCTGTTTCCCAAAGTGGTTGTATAATTTTACGTTCCTACTAGAAATGTGCGAGAGTACACTTGCACTTGTTGAGACAAGTATATGGTTTTCCCCCTTTATTCTGTCAATATTACCAATTCTGATAAATAGCTTTGATTTATTTTTGAATGTTAAACCAATCATGCATTTTTGGATTAACCCTCACTTATACTATTTATTCATTCCAAGATATTAGTTTATAGTTTTCTTTTCTAGTAATGTCTTTGTTTTGTTTTAATATAATAAGATGACATGGGAAGTTTCCACTCTTCCAATTTCTAAAAGAATTTGTATTATTTCTACCCTACAAGGCTAATAGGATTCACCAATAATGCCATTTGGACCTGAACTATGTTTTTATTATGAACCCAATTTCTTTAATTGAATTGAGCTATATAAGTTTTCTAACCCTTTTGAAGTTATCTATATATCTCTATATCTATATACATATATAACTATCTATCTATATATCTTTAAGTAATTTGTCCATTTCACTTAAGTTGTTGTCTTAGTCATTTAAGAATTCTGTAACAAAGCATCATAGACAGGATGACTTATAAACAACATAAATTTATTTCTTCTAGTTCTAGAGGCTGGGAGTCTGAGATCAGAGTGCCAGCATGGTTAAGTTCTGGTGAGGACCTCTTCATGGTTGCAGAGTGTAGTCTTCTCGTTATATCCTCACACAGTAGAAAAAGAGGGTGAGAGAGCTCTCTGTGGTCCCTCTTAGAAAAGCAATAACCCCTTTCATGAGGGCTCCACCCTTATGACCTGATTACAGGGTCCACCTCCTCATATCATCACATTTGGGGTGAGGATTTCAACATATAAATTTTGAGGAACACAAACACTCAGTCCATTGCAGTTGTCAAATCTATTGGCATAAAGATGTTCATAATATTGTCTTGCTATCCTTTTCATGTTTGAGGTGCTTTAGTGATATCCATCTGTCATTTCTAGTATTTTAATCTTCTCTATTTTCCTTATCAGTCTCCCTAGAAGTATGTCAATTTTTTATACCTTTTATTTTAAAAATGCAGCTTTTATTTGATTCTTTTTCTTTTTCCAGATTCTGTTTTAATAATTTCTGCTCTTATCTTTACTATTTATTTCTTTTATTTAATTTGAGATTAGTTAGTTCTTCATCTAACAGTTTAAAGTGGAAGCTTAGATGATTGGTTTTCTACATTTATTCTTTTTGCTTAGTTGTTATCATTTTCATTCAGTTCCACATATTATATTTTTTAATTTCTAAAGTTGGGGAATTTTTGTCAAATATTTTTCTGTTGTTGGTTCTAATCTTATTAACTTTGATCAGAGAACATACCCTATATAATTTGAGTCCTTTTAAATGTATTGTCTTTTTTGTTGTTGTTGTTTATCCTGGTGAATGTGTCATGTGCATTTGAAAAGAATGCGAACTCCACTATTGTTCCATAGATAGATAATTGCATGGAGAAGTTTAGATAAAAATTGAAGAACTTTCTAATACAGTAAAATTAAGGAACTTGTGTGGTGGGTTGCAGTCCATTCAGAAATGGCTGTAATTTAAATATTACAATGACTCAAGCATAACTTTCAATTTAACTTATTTTTAGTATCTAGTTCTGGGTAAAATTCTTTTTATACAATTATACAAGAATGGCTTGAATCAAGAAAAGACGTAGCTAAACATTGATCCATCTTTCACCTCTGTGTTACCTCTTAGGATGCCAATCTCACTCAAGATAGAATTGTAGACATTTTTCTTGTTCCTAAATTCAGTGTCACATTTAGTGATAGAAGGGCATCTTTAAGGGCATCCAAACAATATACTTCCCTACTTCACAGACTCATCAGTACCAAGTACCCTCTGGAAATCAATAGTAAGGAAGCAACACCCAGGTACCTATTATTCATTTTTCATAATCGCGCTTTAGAGAAGAGCCTTGTGAAACCGAAGTGCTTCATATAAATGATTATTCATATATAAATTCCAGGGAGATGAGTAACATCATCAAGACAGCAACATAGGTCATTCCTGACTTCAGTCCCTCTCACAAGAAGACAAACTAGCAACTATTCATAGATAATACACCACTGTGAAAATTCCAGAACTTGGAGATGAGGCCGAAGCCCTCCCCCTGGACCACAGAGACTGAGAAGGACTACATTAGAAGCATAAGAGAAGCAGTTATACTCTGACTGCATTACTCCTTCCCCTAGCTGGCATGGCACAGCACCAAGAAGGCCCCCCTAAGCCTATAGTTTCTCCGGTGGCAAAAAGAGAGCCCAGTGTGTACTTCCAGCTCCCCCAGTATTGTGGGATGCTTCTTGGGGAGCCCACTCAAGTCTCATGGGAACTACTGGGGGAATCTGCAGAGTTTGAAAACTGGGGATCAGATAGAAGTGAAGAAGGGAGATGGGTCTTAGAACAATCAGGGCTCAGATATATATATATATATATATTTTAGTTTTTATTTTGTATTATTTTTTGGAATTTTTTGAATTTTATTTTATTTTATTTTTAAAAAGCAGGTTCTTATTAGCTATCCATTTAATACATATTAGTGTATATATGTCAATCCCAATCAGGGCTCAGATCTTGGCTCACTGCATTCCTGCTTGCAGCAGTGGCTCCTATCTACAGAGCCCAGCCAGTGAGCACATCTGGTCAGGGAGCAAAATTGGTAGTTCTTCCTGATTTGAGCCCCCAGACATGGAGCTTGTTCTAATGGTTCGCCTGGGCAGGGAAGCAATTCACAGTCCTGTCCAATTGCTGAGAGTAGCCTTCAGTCCCACCTAACCAGGAAACCTGGCCAGAGAACCCAGGTAGCCCCAGAGCCCATCCTAAAGCTCCACTTGGACCAAGAGCCAAGCCAGCAGCCCTGCCCAACTGTTAAATATAGCCTCTGGCCCTGCATGACCAGGAGTCTTGGACAGCGATACTGGGTAGCCTCATAGCCCAGCTGATGATATTGCACTGTGGCAAAACCCAGCCTATGACCTTGACTGGTTGCTGAGCACAGCCTGTGGCCTCTCCTAGACAAGAAGCCCAGCCAGTGACTCCACTCACAGAGCATAGTCTCTGTGTGATACAGCTGGGGGATACAACTGGAGACCCTCCTCTACCAGAGAGCCCAGCCAGTGACCTTGCACAATAGTGGAGCACAGTCAGAGGTCTACTGTAATTAAGAAGCCCAGCTTGTGACCACACCCAACTACAGGGCATAGCCTGCAGCTCCACCTAATAGCAGAGAACAGCCTGAAGTCACATGAAGCTCTACCTTCGGTCCCACCTGAACACAGAGTCCATCCAGCAGCACTATCTGGTGATGGAGCATAACCTGACAGCCCACCTGCACCCCCCCACCCCTGCCCAGGGGCAATTGTGGAACCCAGCCCATAGCCCTGCCCAATAGCAACCAACCAGTGGCACCACCCTGCAAGGCAACACAGCCTGTGATCTTGACTGACCAGAAGTGATTGCAGAACATAGTGAGTGCCTCCATCTGACCACAGAGCATAGCCAGCAGCTCCACCTGATCAGGAAGCTCATGCAGAAGCCTCACTTGAATTTGGAGCCTAGTCAGTCCTGACTTCAGAGCATAGGCAGTGGCCTCGCCTAACTGGAGACCCAGATAGCAAGCCACACTTGCTCATGGACACTACCAGCTGACTTGTCTAGTAACCCAAGCTGAGCTGACCAGTGAAAGTCTTTCACTGAAGTGTTTTTTTGGCTGTTGACTGTGATTGAAAATGTTTTATACTACAAGGTTATAAAAGGTGATGAGAGATTTATACCTCACAATTTTGCTGTATTTTAATTATTGTTAATCTGAGCAGCTCTGTCCTCTTTAAAATGTTATAGGATTTCAACATCTTAACAACATGTTCTTTAAGTCATAAATGTCTTGTATTATTGATTTTATGTGGTCTTTCTTCCCTCCTTACATCCATAGCTTCCTATGTAAATGCATGAAGCTCAAATTCAGGCTGTATTTACTTGAGTTCTTTTGTCACAACAAAGATGGACTAAAATAGATAACTGTATTTTAACCAAATAAAAACATTTACGTTTCTTGTTAATTTGTTCACACACTAGTATTGAATCTTTTTGAATACTTTAAGAGCAAAAACTCAAATACTCTTTTTGTTATCTGGCTTGTCCTCTTGGCACACAAGAATGGAGTCGATCTTGGGATACCACTAAGACCTTGTGATCTAATTTCATAAAGGTCCATGCACAAAAGAGGCATAAAGGGCACAGGTGAGATAGTTTAAGGAGCTAACAATAGTGGGCTCCAGAGTAAACTGTTAGGGTAGTCAGCTCTTTAGCAAGCTGTTTTCAAATTTTCTGGAAAGTGACAAAAGATTTCCAAAGAGAAAATGATCTGAGTTTCTCATTTAAATCAGAAAATGCAAATTTTTTAACCTAAAGAATTAGTCAGTAAGCCAAAGTAAAAATACCTTGAGAGCCAATAGATAACTGACCAAGTTCAAGTGGTAGGTTAATAATAATTTAGACATGAAACAAAAACTGAATTCCTAATAAGCTCACTTTGCTTTTCTTAGAATTAATATGTTGCTGTTTCATTCCAGCTTCTGGGTAATTTTAAGCTTGTATTAGAGTTCTCCAAAGAAACAAAAATAATAGGATATATATATGTGTGTGTGTGTGTGTGTGTGTGTGTGTGTGTGTGTGTGTGTGTGTGTAGAGAGAGAGAGAGAGTGAGAGAAGTATTTTATTACAACAGTTGATTCACATGGTTATGGATGCCAAGAAACCCCATGATCTGCCATCTACAAACTGATGAACCAGGAAAGCCGGGGGTGTAATTTAGTTTGAGTCTGAAGGGCCGAAAATGAGTCAGGGGGTGGGGGAGGTGGTCTTGGTGTCTGGATCTGAGTACAAAAGCCTGAGTCTGAAGGCAGAAGATGGGTGTCTAAGTTCAAACAGAAGGTGAACTTGTCCTTTTTCTGCCTTTTTATTTTATTCAGGCCTTCAATGGGTGATACCCACCCACATTGGTGAGGGGGGTCTTCTTTACTCAGTCTACTGATTCAAATCCTAATCTCTTTGGAAGACACCCTCACAGACATACCCAGAAATAACGTTTTACAAGCTATCTGGGTATTTCCTTAGACCAGTGAAGTTGACACATAAAATTAACCATTATAAAACCCAAACAGTAGGATAGGTGACAGCTATGTTTGTTTTAGATATGCTTTCTTACCAAAAATAGTCCCTGTTTGGGAGGCAACATGCACAGTAGGTAAGTTTGTGAACACTTGAATCAAACTGAGTTAAAATCCATGATTCTTCTATTTAATAGTTGTGTCAGTACTGAAACCAAGCAGGACCCTGTTGGGCATGGAAGTCTGTAACCTCCATTTCTTGTTTGTAGGAAATAGACTCCAGCCTCCATGACCTTCCCTGAGTTCCAAAGGGCAGGTTCAAACAGTTGCTATTAAGGGAAAGGAGGGGATGCAGAGACAAGGGAGGAGGAGTCAAGAGACAATAGTGCAGCCTTGGGGCAGAGTCCTGGTTCCGCCTCAAGAGATACACATAATGTCTTTGAGTTCTTCTGCAGAACTAAACCCCCAACAAATGGAAGATGCTAACTCCCTGATGAAGCATTCTTCAGAGAAGATTAGGAGACCACCTGATTTACCACAGAAGCTTATCAGGAGATTGCCTGAGGACTGATTAAAGGAATGCAGGCATTGTACACACCCTGATCCTTATCAGCAACCCTGTCCTTGAACAACTGCTATAAAATTTATTGCCAAATTCCCTCTGGTTGAGACACACAGTTTTTGAAGGGCATGAGCCTGTTGTGTCCCCCTTTGCCTGGCAAAGCAATAAAACTATTATTTTCTACTTCACCCAAAACTCTGTCTTCGTGATTCAATTCATCACCAGTGCACAGAGATCGAGTTTTCAGCACCAATATGGGCAAGTAAATTCTAAATGCTCCAACTTTTTACTTGTAAAATGGGGATAAATATAACTGTCCTATGGGAGTATTGTTTGAATTAAGTATACTAATGCATGAAAATGATTTAATTTTGTGTCTGATTTGTGGACAATAGTATTAGCTATTTTACTCATTTCTACAGATATGTGGTGTCTAACTACTGAGAGAAAATGTAGCACAGAAGTCAAAAGCACAGCTCTCAAGCTAGATTGCCTAGGTTCAAATCCCAGCTCAACAAAATTTTAACTGGATTTTCTCCATTTATATGTGATAGTGTATTTGAATGTGTTTCTTTATATAGTTTTTGTATTGGTTGCTCTGGGTATAACAGTATACATATGTGACTTATAATAATCTACTGGTATCAACATTTTACCACTTCAGATGAAGTGTAGAAATTTTGCTTCCACTTACTTCTTTTTATCTTTCTTACTTTTAAATATCGTCTTGAGTATCATGTACTTATAATTTTTATTTGAACCCCTGTTCAATTAGGGAAATGAATGAGCCAATTGAGCTGCCTTCTGTTGCTTGATGGGGGTTGGGAAACTTCTGGGTCCACTTCCAGCATATGTGTGTGTGTCAGGTGCAGTCATAAACCTTCATCTCATTAAGTTGTTCCACCAGTCCTAGGGTACCAAATTATTTGGCTTTCCTCTTACCACATTTCAGCATTCTCCTTTGGTAGCTTCTTACATTATTTCTAGGGTTTATAGTTGTATTTATTAGGGAGGAGCAGAGAAGAATGCATGCATTCAATTCTGTCCAACAAGAAGTTGTGGACTGTTTTTTAATATTAAGATTGCTTAAAAATAATATATAGTCAATGATTTCAACTTTTGTCCCAAATCTTCTTGCAATTTAGTGGAAATATTATATATAGTTTAAAATAAGTACTGGACCCAATAAATTTTAGCTGGGGTTACTGTTCAAAATATTAGCTATGCTCTGTCCTTCATAAGCATTTACAGTTCATTTATTCTCTCACCAATTTATTCACTTGTTCTAATTTGTAATGCACCAAGCAAGTGTAATAACTTGTCATATTTTACTAGGAAGAGAACACAAAATTCTCCTTTATTTTTGGTTTCTCCCATTCAATCATATAATAATAAAAATTTATATTGTAATTAATAATGTGAAATTCTGATAGACAGTGGTATACAAAGTCAATTAAGATGCATACCCCAACTTTTTAAAATATTTAAAAATAAAGAGTAGGAAGAATAGTAAAATACAATCCCATTAGAAAGAATGCATGACTTATTTTGAGTAAATACCAGTTTTTTGAAGTACTATAAACCTGGCCAAAGGTATATTGTTAAAGACACACATACACATGTGTACACACATATGTATACAATCAAATAAACATTACACAACACATAATATAGAAAAAATTATATATAACAAATAAAAATGTTTTGATATTATTTTTACCTATGGAAATAAATACCAAATTAATATTAATGTTACTTCCACAAAGCCTTAATAACCAGCAAATTCAAATAAAACTTGAGAAAAAAATAATTGAAAGCACAATTTTTTATATATCATATTTCCTTGCAAAAATATTTAAGCTGTTAGATTATATTATTAATAGAACAGAATTTTTATTCATTTAAAAAATTCCTTCACGGGATTCTAAGTCTAAGAAATCAGAGATTTAATGAAGGAAAGATAACCATTAGAAATAATTTAATTATTTATATCATTCTAAATTATCTCCACAAAAATGACTAAATATTAAATGTCTTGCTTTATATTATAGTTATTACATTCCCAAAAGGTTGAGAAAGTTATTCCTCTAAAGTAGAAAAAAACTTTTCATAAAATAAAACATTTTTTATTAGTTACTGATTCTAAGGCCAATTATTTGATTTTCATTATTCTATCTGTAAAACCAATAAAAGGCTATTTTGGGGGGGAACAGGGATCAAGATGAACTGAGGAATGATGCAATGCTAAACACTTGGATTTGTTAACATTATGATCATATTATCGATTTCTTGCTAATGAAAAATATTTAATACTTTTGATATTTAGAATAAAGTTTCCTTGATAGCCTCTGCTTTTGAATTCCAGAAAGGCAATACTTAACAACTATATTTTATGATTAAACAAAGGTATTTTATAATTATGCTTTGGTACAGTTTACAACATACTTTCACAAATTTAGATATTTCAGAGGGAAATAAGGCATGGAAAGGGAACTAAGTCACAATGAACCCAAATAAGAAAACTTAGAGACTATGATCTTTCAACTTCCATACATTATTTGTTAGAGCATTTATTTACTACATTTAAAAATAAGCATCTTTGTTTGAATACACTTGCCAAAATAGATCAAAATAATTTATATATTTTTTAACTCTAGAAATATTTTGAGACCCCCTTTAACAATGGATGCATTGAGTAATCTTTGTAAATAATATAAATATGAATTAGGTGTTTAATCATTTGACTTTCTAATTGAGGCAAATGGCAGTGGCTGACACACAGGAGTAGCACCAAAGGCAGTAATCCATTCCCTTCACACAAATAGCGGCCGAAAGGCAGATGGAGGTGCCAGTTGTGTCGGGTGCAGGTGATTACTGCCCAGCCTGCACACCACCAGGTTGTTTTTCTCTCCACCAGAAAACTATCCATTAACTTTCCCAAGAGCCCAAAGCAAAAGGAGAGGAATTTTTGAAGTCGCTAGCCCATATGGCTGGTAGTGAGTTAATCTGTGTCTGAGCAGCAGGTAGCACGAGCCAGTCTGTCTGTTGGGGCTGTTAGTAACCCAGGGGCAGATCAGAGAACAGCAGGGAAGGGGATCAACTCAGGCTGCAAATACAGTCAGGAATGTGGCAGGAAATTATTTCTGAAAACACTCTTTTCAGCATAAGGGCAGCCATCAGATGCTACATGATCATGTATCTGCACTTTGTACACTTTGGTGATTATATAACGCTGTACATATATAAGTAAATTTAATATGTAGTTACAGATATATAGTTATCATGAGGTTTTCTTTTATATAGCGTCTTGCATTAAAGTAATTATTTTAAGTGTTCCTTAATAATAAGATATGTAGGCAGTGAGATTTTAAAATTATTATAAAAAGGGAAATTTCTCTAGATTAGTTATGTTAGAAAAGGATATGGCTCTATTCAAAAGGTAGGACTGCAAAGGTGAGTGCTGTGATACATAACCAGGAGAAAGTTGGAGTTAGATAATAGTCCTGTAGTCCAAATAGCAAAATAGGGAGAAAAATGAGAAATAATTTAAGAATTGCTTGAGAACACTGAGAAGACTTAAACATGGGGACAATTAGGTACTAAAATTTAAGTAAGGAACCATGGAATTGGTAGGACAATTGAATGATGGTTATTAGTATCTTCTGCCCTTCCTTCCTTCCTCATCCTTTTCCTTCCTTCCTATGTCTGTTTATCTATCTATCTATCTATCTACCTATCTATCTATCTGTCTATCTATCAATCTATCATCTATCTATGGAAATGTGAAGACTTAGTATATTTTTGTGTTCACATGCTTAAAATTAAGGCATTTACAAAGATGAACTAGACCAAAAGATCTGCTTAGATATAGTCTTTTATTTCTTAATTATGAAAATAAACCAATTAATTTACTCAATACTTATTCATTAAAGAGCCAGACTATTATTGTTATTCTTTAAATATTGAGGAGAAAGGTCAAAGGCAAAATGTTCAAAGAGAAAAGAGAGGGGAGAGGGGAAGTGGATGAAGTCAGTCAAAAGGTACAAATTTCCAGTTATAAGACAAATAAGTACTAAGGATGTAATGTACAACATGATAAATATAATTAATACTGCTGTATATTATACATGAAGATTCTTGAGAGTGAATCTTATCACAGGAAAAATTTTTTCTGTTTCTTTAATTTTGTATCTATATGAGATGATAGATGTCAACTATTCTGGTAATTATTTCATGATGTATTTGTCACCTACAAATTGACACTTGATATTGGCACTTGCCATCCATCTCTACAAGGATTAAATTACTGGAAGAACAGGTTTTCAGGTAGGTAGATATTTTCAGGAGACTGTTTTATGAGCCCAATTCTTGCATCTCCTCATATCTAGAAAAGCACTAAAATCTTTCATGGTGACGTCTGCTCCCCGTGACTAGCAGTAACCTTCCCAAGACTAGCAGCAAACTTCTGCAAAAAACATGTGCTTGATTGCATGTACTCCCCTTTCACCAATATCACATACATACTGACCCTTCCCCACTACCTCTTTGGAGCTATCTGAAGTGCTGTCTCCCGGGCTGTAGTACTCATTTTGCCACACATAAAATTTAACTCACAACTTTCACGTTGTGCATTTTTTTTCAGTCAACATATATAAGTTAAATCATTATGCTGTATACTTTAAACTTATACAGTTCTGTGTGTTAATTAAATCTCAATAAAACTGGAAGAGAAACAAAAATAAAAGAGGAAAGAGAAAGCTGAATTAAAATGACCACGCCCCCTGAAACCCATTTCTCTTAATCAGATTATTTAAAATTATTAATAGTAACTTGAAATCTCCACCAGTATTCCTGTTTCAATGGACAATTATAGGAAATAGAGCTAGGTTTGGGATGTGGACCTCAAGACACAGAAGAGGAAAATTTTATTTCTATTTTCTCTTTCCATTAGGGAAAGAATTAAATGAGGACCTAATAGTGTCATGTTCCCAAGCAAATATTGCAAGAGATACAGAGAAAACCAAGGCAGTACTAGCCATTGTATAATTCATAGATGAAAATAAATATATTTTCTATGATGTTCACAACTAATACTGAATGTGATTACTCAGAAGGAATATTTCCAGAAAGATAAAAATGCTATTTGTTTTTAATACTTAACCTTTTTGATACTATAAACTTGTGCTTGAGCTCAAATATCTTCGAGAACATGAATATTCAAAAGGTATAAAGTTTCAGTGAAGCAAGATGATTAAATTCTAGAGATCTGCTGTACAACATTGTGCCAATAGTCAACAGTACAGTATTGTACAATTAAAAGTTTGTTAAGAGGATAATTTTCATGTTTTGCCCATAATTTTAAAAATCTCCAGAAAGGGAAAGAATTGACCGGGAAGGTCAAGTCTATGCTCTATGGTCAAAATGCAGCCTATCTTCCTTTTTTCTGAGTCTGTGGCCTTTAGTCTCAATGCACTGCTTCTCATCTTCTGTTAGATCATAGCTAAAATTCTGAAACTAAGATATTTACTAGTTTTATGAATCTATGATTTGACCCTAGTAATAGGATTTGGCTGTTTCTACAGTGAGGCATATTCTTTCTTTTAGAAACATGGCAAGTGAAATATTGTTACTTCTGGCACAAAGTAGTTGCTCTGAGATATTTTTTGACTGAATGAATGAGTGAACCAATAAGTGATACATTATAATTGTCCTCTAACACCTATTTTACTGTGGGTATTCTTGGGCATGGGCCTCAAAGACCAAGTAAGGTTTTCTTCTCTTTGTTTCAAATTAGAACAAACTTCTAAACAAATTCCTTAGAGTGATCAAGGCATTTGATCTGGGCCTTGGAGCTTTTGGTTAAGAAGAAGTGGAGGGAAATAGAGGTATACCAGATCAATGATATATCAAGCACTGAGCCATAAAGGAGACATTGTCCCTTGGGAGACAATGCAGAATGGTACAATGCCTAACTTTGTTTTTATATACTTTTGAAATCATAACATAGAGGGTCCCTGAAATGTAAAGTTAAAATTAATGTTAATTCTGCTGACGATTTTATGAGTGAGAAGGTAGCAAGCCCTGGAAGTGATGATTTGGAAGAAGTTTGACAATTCTTAATGATTAAGGAAAAGGAGAACAATGACAACAATCGGAAAGGTGTATCCACCACCAAAAGATTCTGTGGTAATATTTATATGTATTTTTAGTAATATTTAGTGGTAACCAAGACTATATAAGTTTCATGTAGTATATTAAAGAGTGATTCTACATTGAAGGAGCTTATGTTTTATTAAGTAGGAGGAATTTGTATTTTATTTGCAAGTACTCTTATTCGCTATTATGTACATGTATGTACATCTACATATATAATGCTTTATAGGTTACACAGCAATTTCACATTGACTACTCCATTTTATTCTTATAATAATAATTTTTCTTAAAGCACAATAACCCTCTAATAAACACCATTTTATTATAAAAGAGCAGAAATTGTGTCTTATAAAAACAAAAACTGATGTTATTCGTCCACATAATCTCTTTAAAATGTACCAATGTTCATTGATTTTTAAAGTTACCATCAAAGTAATATATGGACATGTTTAAAAGCAACAGCACTCTGGCCCAGTCCCACTCCCATTTCCTAAAGGCAATGACTTCTTTTTTTTTTTTAATTAATTAATTTAGCTATTTATTTTTGGCTGCATTGGGTCTTCATTGTTGGGTCTTCATTGCTGCATGCGGGCTTTCTCTAGTTGCAGTGAGCAGGGGCTACTTTTCATTGTGGTGCATGGGCTTCTCATTGCAGTGGCTTTTCTTGTGGAGCACGGGCTCTAGGTGCGCGAGCTTCAGTAGTTGTGTCACGTGGGCTCAGTAGTTGTGGCTCGCAGGCTCTAGAGTGCAGGCTCAGTAGTTGTGGCGCTTGGGTTTAGTTGCTCCACGGCATGTGGGATTTTCCTGGATCAGGGCTCAAACCTGTGTCCCCTGCATTTGCAGGCGGATTCTCAACCTCTGTGCCACCAGGGAGTCCAAGGCAATGACTTCTATTTTATTTTTGTTGTTTAGTATATTAGTTACTTCCACATCTCTAAATAATATGCGTGTACAGCTGCTTTTATTTTTTAATTTAATTTAATTTATTTTTTTATACAGCAGGTTCTTATTAGTCATCAATTTTATACACATCAATGTATACATGTCAATCCCAATTGCCCAATTCATCACATCCCCACCCCCACTCCACAGCCGCTTTCCTCCCTTGGTGTCCATACGTTTGTTCTCTACATCTGTGTCTCAATTTCTGCTCTGCAAACTGATTCCTCTGTACCATTTTTCTAGTTCCATATATATGCGTTAATATGCGATATTTGTTTTTATTTTTCTGACTTACTTCACTCTGTATGACAGTCTCTAGATCCATCCACGTCTCTACAAATGACCCAATTTCGTTCCTTTTTATGGCTAATATTCCATTGTACATATGTACCACATCTTCTTTATCCATTTGTCTGTTGATGGGCATTTAGGTTGCTTCCATGACCTGGCTATTGTAAATAGTGCTGCAGTGAACATTGGGGTGCATGTGTCTTTTTGAATTATGGTTTTCTCTGGGTATATGCCCAGTAGTGGGATTGCTGGGTCATATGGTGATTATATTTTTAGTTTCTTAAGGAACGTCCATACTTTTCTTCAAAGTGACTGTGTCAATTTACATTCCCATCAACAGTGCAAGAGGGTTCCTTTTTCTCCACACCCTGTCTAGCATTTGTTGTTTGTAGATTTTTCTGGTGATGTCCATTCTAACAGGTGTGAGGTGATACCTCATTGTAGTTTTGATTTGCATTTCTCTAATGATTAGTGATGTTGAGCATCCTTTCATGTGTTTGTTGGCAATCTGTATATTTTCTTTGGAGAAATGTCTAGGTCTTTGGCCCATTTTTGGATTGGGTTGTCTGTTTCTTTAATATTGAGCTGCATGAGCTGTTTACATATTTTAGAGATTAATTCTTTGTCTGTCGATTCATTCACAAAAATTTTCTCCCATTCTGAGGGTTGTGTTTTTGTCTTGTTTATGGTTACCTTTGCTGTGCAAAAGCTTTGAAGTTTTATTAGGTCTCATTTGTTTATTTTTGTTTTTATGTCCATTACTCTAGGAGGTGGATCAAAAAAAAGATCTTGCTGTGATTTATGTCAAAGAGTGTTCTTCCTATGTTTTCCTCTAAGAGTTTTATAGTGTCCAGTCTTACATTTAGGTCTAACCCATTTTGAGTTTATTTTTGTGTATAATTTTAGGAAGTGTTCTAATTTTATTCTTTTACATGTAGCTGTCCAGTTTTCCCAGCACCACTTATTGAAGAGAATGTCTTTTCTCCATCGTATATCCTTGCCTCCTTTGTCATAGATTAGTTGACCATAGGTGCGTGGGTTTATCTCTGGGCTTTCTATCCTTTTCCATTGATCTATGTTTCTGTTTTTGTGCCAGTACCATATTGTCTTGGTTACTGTAGCTTTGTAGTATAGTCTGAAGTCAGGGAGTCTGATTCCTCCAGCTCCATTTTTTTCCCATAAGATTTCTTTGGCTATTCGGGGTCTTTTGTGTCTCCATACAAATTTTAAGATTTTTTGCTCTAGTTCTGTAAAAATTGCCATTGGTAATTTGATAAGGATTGCATTGGAGCTGCTTTTTGATTTATGAAAATGTATTCATTTTCTATGGTCTTCCTGCTATGACCAAAAAAGATTTAGCACATTTAAACCACCTTCTCTTTTCCTCTTTTCATGCACTTCCAATATAGCTATATCACTATTTTAATTTCTCTTTTGGCTACTTTTTTTATTATTATGAAGTTTAAAAATATGGAAAAGAGACTACAAATTAGTATAACAAATACATATACAACTACTAGCCAACTTAAGAAATAAAGTATTGACAATACATTGAGATCTTCTGTATAAACCTTACAATAGCATTCTCCCTTTCTTCCCCCTCAAAGGTAACCACGTCTTAAATTTGGCATTTGTTTTTCCTATATAAATCCTTATTTTTTTATACTTGTACATCATCTCATTCAAAACTTTTGGGGTCATGTACATTCTGGAATTCATAACTTTTCATATTTAAGAAAATTGTTAGTGTATAGATATTATATATTATATGACCCTCCTTGCAGAGTTTGGAGCAATCCCTGCAATTAAAACTTTTAATATTTCTATAGCAAAAAGTATAGCCCTTCTTAATAAATGTGATAAAGAAAAGCTGTAAATAGCTTCATGTTATTTTGGTCATATCACCAAGATCAAGTAAAATTTTGCAGCCAGTTGATTTAGAGGAAAGCAAACTTCTGATTTTCAGGGCTTTTAAGATTTTGGTATTAATAGATATGATACTATGGAATTGTATTAAAGAATGTATTTCTTTTTTTTTTTTTTTTTTTTTTTTTTTTTTTTTGCGGTATGTGGGTCTCTCACTGTTGTGGCCTCTCCCGTTGTTGAGCACAGGCTCTGGACCCGCAGGCTCAGCAGCCATGGCTCACGGGCCCAGCCACTCCGCAGCATGTGGGATCTTCCCGGACCGGGGCACGAACCTGTGTCCCCTGCATCGGCAGGTGGACTCTCAACCACTGCGCCACCAGGGAAGCCCTAAATAATGTATTTCTTAATAAATTCCTAACACATTTATCTTTTTCTGTCAACACAGATGGAGTCGTTCCATTCTCCACTCTGTGAAATGAGGATACCAGCATCCCTCCACTCCTGGTGGTTTTCCCAATTTCCCACCTCTGAACCCCTGTCCTCTCCGGTTTGGTGACACTTGCATTCTGTATAATCATAAGTATATTTCCACTTCCATGTCTACAGGTGAATTCTAAAAGTGGTATGTCAATAGAATGCTGTCATTACTTTGATTATATGAATATGGGTCATGCAGAGCAGTGATCACATCCATGATTCTATCATTTTTAATTCTACTTTGTTTGTTTCATTGCATTATATCCAAGAAATATATGCTTAACTTCATCTAAACTTTCTATCCAAATATGTTTCCCATCAGCTGCCTATGAATCCTGAAACTCAATCAGCTTCTGCATTAAAAATTGGTCCCCCTCTTGTCATTGCCTTCTGTGTGTGAGGCAAACTCCTCTGTGCAATTTAACCTTTTGTCTCCAGTTTCCCATGACAATCATAGCTACTCCTCTATCTACCTTTTATCATTCAGAAACTTCTAGAAATATCTCCTTTGCTAATGCCCCTAACTTTTCTATTTATGTTGTGAATATATGTGTTTATATACATACACATGCATACGTTGATATAAAAATAGTGTTCTATATATATAAATCACTATTATTTTAGTGTGGTCTCAGGAAGGAGCACAAATAAATTTATATTGTTAACTTACCATTTCTCCCTGTGAATTAAAGAAAAAAAATTCTAAACAACCATAACTACAAAGGATCATATTATGCAAGAACAAGATGTTGAGGTATAGGGCTCAAAATGACAGTTTTCATTTTAGTGTTGGGAAATTCAATACAGAGAGCAATAAAGGTGCAGTGAAAATTAAGATGCACTTTGAAAATATGGGTAAATGAAAACGATTTCTCATTTTCTCATAAAGAAATCAAAATTTGGAACTGATTCTCAATTCTGGGGTCCATGCTTGTCTCATTTTGACACAATAGGAAGAAAGTACAAATAATCAAGAAAAATAAGAGCATAAAATAAACTAATTCAGTAAAAACTGATCCTTGTTACACATTTCCATTGGTGATTTGAAGTGAAGGCAGAATTTCCGAGTTCCTAGCTACACAGCTAAGTTAATTTAAATGGGTAACTTAGAGGAAGCTATTCAGAAAACATTAAAGAAGTAAAGCAGTTGCTGTTGATGTCTCACTCACATTCCCTTATCTTTATCACTCAGTGTATAACTGCCCCACTTCTAGAATATGTACATCTTTATCAGAGGGCGCCTTTGTTCACCCACGCAGTAGTCCTAAAGTACCAGAGTGATGGGAATATGTGTGCAAATACTTCAGATCCTGTTATGGACCACATGTTTGTGTCCTTTCAAAATTCATGATGTTGAAGCCTTAATTTCCAAAGTGACTGTATTTGGAGATGAGACCTGTGAGGAGGTGATAGAAGTTAAGTGAGGTTGTAAGTGTGGGGACCTAATATGATAGAACTGTGCTCTTATAGAAGGGGGAAGCGACACCAGAGATCTCTCTCAGCTTGTGCTCAGATGACAGGCCATGTGAGGACAGAGTAGCCATTTGCAAGCCAGGAAGACAGCTCTCACCAGAAACTGAACCCTGCCTGAACCTTGATATTGGACTTCCTAGCCTCCAGAACTGCAAAAAATAAATGTATGACGTTTAAACTACCAGTCTGGTTATTATGTTATATCAGTTTGAGCCAGTCCGTTGGGAGGTGTGTGTTCCATGCTGATTCTCAGAGTTGCTCCACCGGGATTGCCTACACTGGCCTTAGAGGCTTATGCTTTGTTGGCTGCTGTCTCTTTCTTGTCTTCCTAATCCATATCACTGTCTCCTTCACCTCCGATTTTCACTCTAATCTTTATCTGAGTTTCTGCTTTTAGAGTAACCCAAACTACGACAAGAATCATACACATGGCTCAGGTATTTTGAATTTGTTAATATTTGTTGTGCAGGAGTGGGGATTTTGGGGTTGGACAAGGACAGAGGAGGCAGGGAAGAAGGCTTTAGTTTTAGCTTACTTTATCCATATGCCTTATTTCCAAAGGTTTAGTAAGTAAATAGCACTTTTTTTTAACACACTCAATTAGTCCTCAAAGTGCAATTCCTAAGGAGTAAATTATTTTTAGTGCTTTGGAAAGGTAAATTCAACAAGAAGTCTAACACAAATTGTTATTTGATGGGAAGAATGGAAAATAACCATCTTTAATTCAAAAAGATATTGTCCAGGTGAATAACAATACACCTGCTACATTTGTTATTTGACATTCACAGAGAAAGGCAGTTTTGGGGGTAGAGAAAAATATGATTCTATTAATACCAGAAATACTGAGAATGCTGGCACTTTTATAAAGACAAATCTTTGAATTTATGTCAATGAATTGCTTGGATAAATTCTGTCAAATAAATAAGTCACTGAGTGGAACCTCTCAATTTATCAACCAATTTATTTCTATATTGATAAGAAATGACCCAGGTAAAAAAGTAGCCAATATGTCATGCTTGCCTTTCTAGCTGAAATCCAGTCTTTGTTTTTTGTCCTCTGAACATCCTCTATCTCTATACCTTCTTAGTTTTTCTGAAAAAAGCATCTTTTTTTCTTAATTATTCTCTTTTTCCTTTTCCACTATCTTTTCTTTCATACTGCTTACTTTAGAATCAGTACTTGCATTATTCATATTAGAGGGTTAAATGGAAACTTTAATCTGTGGGATTCCAAGTGCTTTTTTTCTTTATTTTCCATTAAAATTATCCAAGTCCTTCATAATTACATTGGTTACAGGGTTTTATTTGATAAAATACCACTATTCAAAAGCAGCAAATAGAAAGTAGGCTATTTTGCTAGTTATTGACAGCAAGAGCCTGTTGTCTATGTTCAAGATTGAGTAATAATCTATTGTTATAGAGTTTATTAATTCCACTAAAGCCTTTAATATAAGCTCATATTAATTGTATCTTTAAGCTTCATTCCTCGGCTTAGCAATGCTGAAGTTTCCTAATTGGAATCTGGACTGTAATTATAATTTACTTAGCTGGAATTTGTGAAGTATGTTGCCTCTTATAACTCTTAAAGTTGAATCTCAAGTCAAAAGTTTTGAAAGTGAGGCATGAGGGAGGCTGACCTATACTTGGAGAATGTTGTCATTGTATACATAGTAACCCCTCAGAAAGTATGGGTATTTGGGTATTTATATTCTTCTGATGCTGTCTGTGTGGGTAAGACTTCCTTTTCATTTTTTTTCTTTCTTTTTAAGAAAGAAAGCTTATGAATTCAGTAACTAAAAGTTGGGAAGATTTTTAAAAATGTTCAAATTGTAAAATTTTCTGGAGGAGAGCTCCTTTTGCTTATATTACACTTCTTCACAACCACCTTATGTGTTAAGCTTTTCTGATGAGGAAATACCAGCAAGGACTCAGAATCAAATATTTTAAGTCAGGCTGACCCTTATGCTTTACCATCAGCCTGTCAAGAAGTTGAAGTCAATAGCACAAACTGTTTCTAGGTAGTACAATTACCAATGAGAGAATGGCTTTAGATGCATCATGATACTAAAAATCCCATGTCAACAGATTTGAATCCTATAAAGGTGTCTGCTGGCTTCTCCTAAATGTTATAATACAAAACATAGGCTAGTTAAGAGAGTGGTGTTTTTGTGGCAAAGAACCATGACAGTAATTCAAAGTGCAAGCATTTCTGATAATAGATTAGAAATACTGTCTTCATCAAAGGACAGTAAATTTAATTAATTTTATTATTCTAAATGATTTTTTTAAAAATAACTGAGTGTGTTAAATGATAAAAACATGTAGAAGATACCATAGGTATCTATGAACAATACACTTAAAAACAAATGGCAAATTTGAATAGGATTGAGATACTGTTTTATATGTTTCACTTTCTCTCGCTTTAGAATTATGGGATGGGGGAAGATAAGCAAATGCTGGCTGCTGGATTAAAATGTATTGACAATTCAAGCTTGATATATTTATCCGTTATTGTTGCCATCAGTAATAATAACTACAATCTACTGAGTACAGATATAGAACAAGTGTTAAGCAAGCATTATATCATTTCATTCTTACGTTCTTGAGAAACAAGTAAAGAAAGTAAGGATGAAACATGCAGACCAATAAATAAGACATGTGCACAAATACAAGGTAAAGTGCAAACACCAATAGAGAGGAATAGAGAATGTGCCACTGTGTCCTGAGGTGGAATCAGTCCTGTCTAGACAGGGTAAAGGAAAGTTTTTCAAGGTGCTAATATTTAAGCCAAATATGAATATTTGAAAATGAGAGAGAATCAGGAAAGTCTGTGCCAATTAAAGGAAAATACTGAAGGAAAGTTTCTATTTAATATATTTAGTGCTGTATTTTGTGTTGTGAGAAACATAAAGAAGTTTCAAATATAAACCTTGATCTCAGGATGGGGACTTGTTCTTTGAGGAAGTGACTTATATTCATGAAATAATTGGAGGACAGCACAGATGCTAGTTGGGTACTTTGATGTTGACCTTTTACTCAGAAGAGTAAAGTTCAGTAATATCAATTTACAAATCATTCCATATTCTGAGGTTAGACATTTTCTTTTGCTTCAACTGGACCTTATTTTAAACTCTGTGTATAGATTCCTGTAACTGTTGTGTCAGGAATGTAAACAGAATAATTAAGCTCTACAGAGAAATATTTAACCTTGCCCAATAAATAAATAAATAAATAAAAACAACTTAAAATATTCTAAACCAAGAGGAGTTCTGGAAGGAAACTTTCTTAGTGAGAATGGAAAGAAGTAAAAGTTATCTCCAATGTTATCTTCCAGAAGTTTCCCTTTCCATTGTGATTCTCAAACCTTGATTTTTGCTGCTTGTCTATACTCTATCTAAATATGCAACTCACTATATGTTCTCATATGTCTCTTTAATTTTATTTTATAGTATAGTGTAAATATTCATTAATAATTTACTTTGTGTCAGACACAATGCTTGTTACTTTATAAAAAATTAACTCATTGAATGCTCACAAAACACTGTAAGATATTATGTACTGTTCTGTACTATTATAATTCCCAGCTACTTCTGGGGAAAATTTAGATTTAAAGAGGTTAAGAAACCTGCTCTAAATTACGCAGTAAGTGGTCTTGCTAGGATTCAGGTCAAGACATCCTCTTGCCTGCTATTTCACAGGCATTTCCTCATGGTTGTATGTGTTTAATATCCATCTCTCAGGCTGTCAATTCCCCAAGCAAACATGTTTATTTCATTCACTGTTGTATTTCCAGGGTCTAGCTTGGTGTTATGTACATATTATACATATAGAACTACAGAGCCTTGTTGCATCAAAACGAAGAACATTACATAATAATATAAGTATTAGAGATAACTTTAATGAGAAAATAAGCTTTATAAAGATCATAAAAATGAACAGGACTTTAACACCACACTTACACCAATGGACAGATCATCCAGACAGAAAATTAATAAGGAAATACAAGCTTTAAGTGACACAATAGACCAGATAGACTTAATTGATATTTATAAGACATTCCATCTGAAAGCAGCAGAATACACCTTCTTCTCAAATGCACAAGGAACATTCTCCAGGATGGATCACAACTTGAATCACAAAACAAACCTCAGTAAATTTAAGAAAATTAAAACTGTATCAAGCATCTTTTCCAACCACAATGCTATGAAATTAGAAATCAATTACAGGAAAAAAAACTGTAAAAAACACAAACACATGGAGGCTAAACAGTACACTACTAAGTAACTAAGATCACTGAAGAAACCAAAGAGGAAATTAAAAAAATACATAGAAACAAATGACAATGAAACATGATGACCCAAAACCTATGGGATGCAGCAAAAATAGTTCTAAGAGGGAAGTTTATAGCAATACAATTCTACCTCAAGAAACAAGAAAAATCTCAAGTAAACAACCTAACCCTACACCTAAAACAACTAGAGAAAGAAGAACAAACAAAACTCCCAAGTTAGGAGAAGGAAAGAAATCATAAAGATCAAAGGAGAAATAAATGAAATAGAAATGAAGAAAACAATAGCAAAAATCAATGAAACTAAAAGCTGGTTCTTTGAGAAGATAAACAAAGTTGATAAAGCTTCAGCCAGACTCATCAAGAAAAAAAGGGAGAGGATTCAAATCAATAAAATGAGAAAAGAAAAAGGAGAAATGACAACTGACACCCCAGAAATACAAAGGATCATAAGAGACTATTAGAAGCAACTATATGCCAATAAAATGGACTACCTGGAAAAAGTAGACAAATTCTTAGAAAGGTACAACCTTTCAAGACTGAACCAGGAAGATATAGAAAATATAAACAGACCAATCACAAGTAATAAAATTGAAACTGTGATAAAAATCTTCCAGCAAACAAAAGAACAGGACCAGGTGGCTTCAAAGGTGAATTCTATCAAATATTTAGAGAAGAGCTAACACCAATTCTTCTCAACTCTTCCAAAAAATTGCAGAGGAAGGAACACTCCCAAGCTCATTCTATGAGGCCACCATCACCCTGATACGAAAACCAGACAAAGGTATCACATAAAAGAAAATTACAGACCAATATCACTGATGAACATAGATGAAAAACATCCTCAACAAAATACTAGCAAATAGAATCCAACAGCACATTAAAAGTATCAAACATCATTATCAAGTGAGATTTATCCCAGGGATGCAAGGATACTTCAATATATGCAAATCAATCAATGTGATACCCCATATTAACAAATTGAAGAATAAAAACCATATGATCATCTCAATAGATGCAGAAAAACTTTTGACAAAATTCAACACTGATTCATGATAAAAAGTTCTCCAGAAAGTGGGCATAGAGGGAATCTACCTCAACGTAATAAATCCGTATATGACAAACCCACAGCAATCACTCTCAATGCTGAAAAACTGAAAGCATTTCCTCTAAGATCAGGAACAAAACAAGGATGTACACTTTCACCACTTTTATTCAACATAGTATTGGAAGTCCTAGCCACAGCAATCAGAGAAGAAAAAGAAATAAAAGGAATACAAATTGGAAAAGAAGAAGTAAAGCTGTCACTACAGATGACATGATATTATACATAGAGAATCCTAAAGATGCGACCAGAAAACTACTAGAGTTAATAAATGAATTTGGTAAAGTTGCAGGATACAAAGTTAATGCACAGAAATCTCTTGCATTCTTATACATTAACAACAAAAGATCAGAAAGAGAAATATAGTTAACAATACCATTTACCATTGCAACAAAAAGAATTAAATACCTAGGAATAAATCTACCTAAGGAAGACCTAAATAGACATTTCCAAAGAAGACATAAAGATGGCCTACAAATACATGAGAAGATGCTCAACATCACTGATCATTAGAGAAATGTAAATCAAAACTACAATGAGGTATCACCTCACGCCAGTCAGAATGACTATCAACAAAAAGTCTACAAACAATAAATGCTGGAGAGGGTGTGGAGAAAAGGGGACGTTCTTGCACTCCTGGTGCGAATGTAAATTGATACAGCCACTATGGAGAACAGTATGGAGGTTCCTTAAGAAACTAAAAATAGAACTACCATATGACCCAGCAAGTCCACTATATACTCTGAGGAAACCATAATTCAAAAAGACACATGCACCCCAATGTTCATTGCAGCACTATTAACAATAGCTAGGACATGGAACCAACCTAAATGTCCATCAACATATGAATAGATAGAAAGATGTGGTACATATATACAATGGAATATTACTCAGCCATAAAAGGAACAAAACTGGGTCATTTGTAGAGATGTGGATGGAGCTAGAGACTGTCATACAGAGTGAAGTAGTCCAGAAAGAGAAAAACAAATATCGTATATTAATGCATATATGTGGAATCTAGAAAAATGGTACAGATGACCTTATTTGTAGAACAGAAATAGAGACATAGATGTAGAGAACAAACCTGTAATCAGCAGGGAGGGAAAGAGAGGGTGGGATGAATTGGGACATTGGGATTGACATATATACGCCACTAGTTATAAAATAGATAACTAATGAGTACCTGCTATATAGCACGGGGAACTCAGTGCTTTGTGGTGACCTAAATGGGAAGGAAATCCAAAAAGGAATGGATATATGTATACATATGGCTGATTCACTTTGCTGCGTGGCAGGAGCTAACACAACATTGTAAAGCAACTATACCTCAATTAAAAAAAAAAAAATGAACTGGACATTGTGAAGGGTTTCTGCTGTGACCAAGAGGCAGTGAAAAAGACCAGATAGACCCTCATAACTGAAACAACTAAAATACTAGATAAAATTATGAAAATATGGTTCTAAAGATAATTTGCACATCAGTCACTGAAGGACAGCAATCCCTGATATGAGAAATAAGAGGTTAAGCCTTACAGTTGCTCTAGTCTAAAGTCTGAAGAGTTCCAGGCAATGAGGCAGAAAAGGGGGATTCAGAAGGAGCCCGGTAGTCTCCTTGAATTTAGAAAATAGATCTTAGGGTCCAGAGAGCTCAATGTGGTTAGAGTTCACAGGGCAGTGTCCAAGAGAAAAGAACTGCACAGAGTTAACTCTGGAGATCAGGACATGTCTCCCCTTGAGGATTCAGCTCAGTGCCAAGCACTGATTAAGCTGCATTTATTTGAGAAAACCATCCAAAGCCATGGAAAGAACCACCTGAAAGAATTAGGAGAAATAATCTCTAAAACTCACACAGGGCACAGAATAGTTCTTGCTCCTGTTCCCACAGGTAAAAGTAGAAAACATAATTCATATGTCATTGAGGAGAGTACTTGAGAGTTTTTCCTCAGTAGTTGTGAAAAATTAGCCCTACGCTAAACATACTCCGGTCATGTTTGTCAAAGTTTAAAGTTACGAACAAAGGATCAAACAATTTCCAAGTAACTTAACTGCATTCTCAAAAAAGGTCATTGACATTTATAGAAGTAAAATATATTTTTTAAACATTCTTTTTTGTGTGCTTTTTATTTATTTATTTCTTTTAACATCTTTATTGGAGTATAATTGTTTTACAATGTTGTGTTAGTTTCTGCTGTATAACAAGGTGAATCAGCTATATGCATACGTATATCCCCATATCCTCTCCCTCTTGTGTCTCCCTCCCACCCTCATTATCCCCCCCTCTAGGTTGTAAAGCACTGAGCTGATCTCCCTGTGCTATGCAGCTGTTTCCCACAGTTATCTATTTTACATTTGGTAATATATATATGTCAATGTTACTCTCTCACTTCATCCCAGCTTACCCTTCCCCCTCCCCATGTCCTCAAGCCTATTCTCTACATATATTTATTCCTGTCCTGCCCCTAGGTTCATCAGAACCTTTTTTTTTTTTTTTTTAGAATCCATATATATGTGCTAGCATATGGTATTTGTTTTTCTCTTTCTGACTTACTTCACTCTGTATGACAGACTCTAGGTCCATCCACCTCACTACAAATTACTCAATTTCATATAAATAAAATATTTTAAATGCAGTCCTCAACAAAGTAAAATTGATAATCTCTGACATCTAATCAAAGATTCCCAGGCATGCAAAGAAGCAGGAAACATAATCCATATGAAGGAGGAAAATCACTCAAATGAAACAGACCTAGAAATGATACAGAATTAGCAGATAAGGGTGTAAAAATAGTTATTATAAGTGCATTCCATATTCACAATAATCTAGAGAAAAATGAGCATGTTAAACAGAATATGGAAGATATAAAGAAACATAAATTGAACTTATAGAAACTATGATGTCTGAGAAAAATATTCACTGGATTGAATGGATGATAGATAACACTGTAGAAGTGTATATTAGTGAATTTGAAGATATAACAGCTGAAATGATCTGAAATGAAACAAAGAGAGAAAAAAATATATATTAAAAAAACAGAATTGGTGACCTGTGAGACAATTTCAAATGGTCTAATATACATAAAACTGGAGTCCCTGAGGGTGGGGCAGAAAAAAAATTGAAAAATTAATGGTAGATAATTTTCTAAATTTGAATTTGATGAAAGCTATGAACCCATAAATCCAAGATGTTTCATAAACCCTAATCACAAGAAGCATAAAAAAACAAACAACAAAAACTACACAAAGGCATTTCATAACCAACTTACTTAAAACCAATGATAAAGACATTTTAAAAGCAGCCAGAGGTCTTCCCTGGTGGCACAGTGGTTGAGAGTCCACCTGCCGATGCAGGGGACACAGGTTCGTGACCTGGTCCGGGAAGATCCCACATGCCGTGGAGCAGCTGCGCCGGTGAGCCATGGCCGCTGAGCCTGCATGTCCGGAGCCTGTTGCTCCTCAACTGGAGAAGCCACAACAGTGAGAGGCCCGTGTACCACAAAAGAAAAAAAAAAAAAAATGCGGCCAGATGAGAGGAAGTCACATTATGAATGGAGGAAGCAGGTGAGATGAGATGAGATGAGAAAGAATGATGAGATGACAGCAAACCTAATGTTGGAAATAATTCAAGGCAAAAGTTAGTGGAGCAATATCTTTAAGGAGCTTAAAGAAACATACTATAAATCTAGAATTTTCTACCAAAACAAAGATATGTTTTAAAAATGAAGGTGAGAGAAAGGCTTACTTTAGACATAGAAAAGCTGCAGAAATGTATCACCAGCAGACATAAAGACAAAAATGTAAGGGGAGTGCTTCACACCAAAAAGAAAAGTGTCCCAGGTGAGACTCTAGATCTCTAAGCAGAATGACACACAGCCCAGATGGCAACTACTTAGCTAAATATAATATTTAATTAAAATCTCTTTTTAAAATAATTGGCAAAAGTAATTGAAAAATAGCACAAAAAACCACAACAGGAGAAGAGGAAGTATACTGTTGTAAGGGTCTCGTACTATATGTGAAGTTGTATGCTACCATATGGAAGTCATACAAGTCATACAAAAAACAATGACTCAAATTTCCAAAATCAGGAATCAATGATGGACACTATTACTGACTAAGAGAAATTAAAAGAATTATAAGAAAATAACATGAAAATTAAAAAAAAATTAGACAACTTTGACAAAGTGGACAAATTCTGAGAAAGCCAAAAATGAGCAAAACTAACTCAAGAATAAATAGAAAGTCTGAATAGATCTATAACAAATTTAAAAATTAAGTAATTAAATACCTTATAAAGAAAAGCTGAGGCCTATGTGACTTCAAAAGTGAATTAAATCAAATATTAAAGAAAAATGGTGAGCCTTTACAAACTGTTTCAGAAAACAGAGAAAGAACATTTCCCACCTCATTCTAGGAGGCCAGTATTACTCTGGTGTCAAAACTAAACAGTGACATCATAAGAAAAGAAAAAAACAAAACGAATGAATAACATTCATGAACACAGATACACAAATCTTTAACAAAATACTAACAAAATTAATTTAGCAATATAAAAATGTATTATACACCATGAAAATGTGGGATTTATCCCACAAATGTAAGGTTGGTTTACTATTCAAAAATCAATTCATATAACACAACATATTATCAGAATAAAGGACAAAAAGATACATTATCATTTCAAGAAACACTGAAAAAGCATTTGACAAAACCCAACACCTAGCCTTGAATAAAACTCTAAACAAACTAGATGTAGAAGGGAAATTCTTCAACCTGATAAATGAAAGCTATGGCAAACTTAACAGCTGATATCATAGTTTATGGTAAAAGATTTACTTATTTTCTCCTAAGATCAGGAACAAGTCAAGGATGACTGTTCTTACCATTCATTTTTAAGATTGTACTAGAGATTGTAGTCAGGACAACAAAGAGAAATGAAAAAAGAAACTAAAGGAAAGATGGGAAAGGAAGAAAGAAAACTGCCTTCATTTGCAGATGACGTAATCCTGCACATGCATAATCCTAAGGCAGCACAGTAGAGATCAATAATGAAACAAGTTATAAGATCAATTTATTTCCAAATATTAGCAACAAATGTAGAAATTTTACAAAATAATGAGAAAATAAAACAATTTAGAAGTGAACAAAATCCATGAAAGAAACAAAATTGTAAAGTTCACTGAAGAAATAGGCAATTAAAGCTATCCATATGCTCTTCCATTAATACAAAATTTCAGAAAATGCAAATTAATCTATAGAGACAGATGAGTAGTGGCTTGGGGAAAGCATGGGCAGGAGTGAGAGATTACAATGGGCAGATTACAAATGAAGAAATTTCTGAGGGTGATGCATATGTCAACAATGTTAGTTATATGATAATTTTATGCTTATTTGAAGACAAAAAGAAGGCAATTGCTAGAGGGAGATATCAAGGGCTGAAGAGTATGTAGAAAAGTTTCCTATTCATTGATAGAAGGCTTCCTGGTAGACAGATGACTAGTTTTTTATTGCTGCAAGACAAACCACCTGCAAACAAAGTATTTTATTATACTTATGGATTCTATGGATAAGAAATTAAGGCTCAGAAAACATGGCTTGTCTGTGGGTTCTATGGTGTCTGGTGCCTCAGCTGGGAAGATTTGAATAGCTGAGGTGTGGTATCATCTGGAGTCTTCTTCACTCACATGTCCAGTGCTGGGCAGAAATGATTCAAGTGGCTTTCTCCCTCCACAGAGTCTCAGGGTCTCTCCATGTGGCCTCTCTATAGGACCTCTCCCGGATGGTGGCCTCAATGTAGTTAGATTTCTTACATTGCAGCTCCGGTCCAAGAGGGAGTGTTTCAGTGAACAAGATGCAAGCTTCATGACTTTTTAAAATTCAGTCTCTATATAGCACCGCTTCCACCTATTTGTCAAAGCAGTCACAAGCCATCCAGATTTAAGGGAAGGAAATACAGATCCCTATCTATCTATAGGAAGAGAGAGCATTTAAGGCCATGTTTTAAAACTACAAAAATAGATTAATTTTAGAGAGAAGAAAATCTCAGGTTTATGGAAGTGATTGATAATTAAATCTCTCTAATTTTCTCAGCAAAGCACATGACACATCCAACTGTTGAAATGTGTATGGTGTTGGGGGTAGAATGAAGCTGAGAGAAAGAAAAACTGGTGATTTAATATGAGGCAAAAAGGTCTAGAAAAACCACCTAGGCTGAGAAATCAATTAGCAGAGTGGAGATTTTGTGATTCTTCTGGGAATGAGAAAAATAGTGGAATGACAAAAAAGTTTAAAATGCAATTTATTAATCAAACTCATGGTAAAAATACCGTAAGTAAAGTAAAAATGTAAACAACAAATTGAGGAAAGTATATAATGATAGATTAACATTTTTTGGTATTAAAAGATCACACAAATCAATAAGACCAATGGTCCAAGGTAGAAGAACACAGTGTTCTAATAATGAACTAATATCAGGTATGAGCAGCATTATGTGAAAACCTGGCGTATCCTTTTATGTGAATATTGGGATTAGGAATCAGAAAGATTTTTTTCAGTTTTAAGAATGTGCTCTTGTTAAATAGTTTTTAAATATCTAATGACTATGAAATACATAACACACATCTGACATCCTTCTGTAAAATTTGCTATTGGTGTCAGGAATATATTTGAGTTTCAATACAAGCATTGAAAAGCATGTGCTTTGTTATAGAAGATTTTGTGTGGAAAAGTAGAATATTTATATTTTGAACAGAATAAAAGAAAAGCTTCATAAACTTTATACAAAAATGTGTTTTGAATAATTTCAAATTATTTTATTCACAATAAACATGAATATACACACTGGTCATTGCTGCACTTATAAGATCATAAACTCATGTTTCCCTTTGAATAGCAGAATAGAGAGAAACCATCCATTCCCAAATGCTGCTCTCTCTTTATCCCAACAGGTGGGCTTCAAGCTTTTCTATACATGTAGTTATTGCTGGACAATTCTTTCTCACTTTCTCTAAGCCATTCGCCCCTCCATTGAGCTCCAGTTCTTTATGGAGAGATGACTCATTAAGCTTTCTTCCTGGCAGGGAGCTGACACCCAATTAATGAGCTGACACTGTTCTGTGTCCGCTCTCACTAGTGCAATAAGGCTCTGTTTACAAACACAGACTGTTGTGCCTGTTAGGGACTGCAGGTTAAAATCTCCCTGCTGGGCCAGTTTGTTCAAAATCATAAGGGTTCTTTAAGCAATGCCTTTGTGCCTTGAGCATCAGACATTCTGCTTTCAGCAGGATACAAGTCACCCTAATGGCAACATCCTGCTTGGAGGGAAAGGGACAAATGGGACAAGATTTTAGATTTATATATAAATAATATAAATGGCAATATTTTATTGTAAAGTTATTCTCAATACTATCTAAGGATAGATAATTGTTTACTTTTAAGATAAAACTTCAAGTTTGCAGACTTATTTTTCAACTAAATGTGTTGTTGAATCTAGACTCCATCTGTGTTTTTCTCCCTCCACCAGAATTCCATCTGCCCTTCTCCATTTAGCAAACTCCTTTCTAACCTCAGGCCCCAGATAAAATAGCATCTCTTCTGTGAAATCTTTCTTGAATTTTTCAGGAAGAGGTAACTATGCAGTTTCCTTTAGGAATTTTTAAATGCTACTATAGTAGCATCCATCACATTAGTTTCCTTTTAATTCTCCTTCACTAAAGAAATGACCAAAATACAGCATGGTGCATGACACATAATACATGATTGCTTAGGCTTCCAATTCTACAGATACAGGTTTCTACAGTTGTGCTCCAAACCTATAGGTACCATCTTATACCAAAGGAACTCCTTGGTTGCCTAAATCATATCTCTTTCTGTTCTGTTTGTACCTGTGTTTTTTTCCTACCTGGCTAATTAGCTCTCCAGATCAGCCATATCAGTACCTATGTAAAACTAGCAGACAGGTATAGTGCCAGCCATGTGGCTCTCCTCCAACTAAGTTTGGCATAAATAATCGAACATGCTTCAATAAATTCTAGACTGTGAATGAGATTTGGAAATTACCTCTAGCTAGCTGTGTCACTATGGTCATGTCTTAATCTCTGAGGTTAGTGTAACTGGAATTGGAATTAAGAGAGAGAGACAGAGAGAGACAGAAAGAAAAAGGGACAACGAGAGAGAGAGAGAACAGGAGCAAGAGTCCAAAAGGCCTAGAGAGGAATAAAGCACAGGCCATGCTGAGCCTAATAAATTGTCTTCAGGGTTTTGATCTTTATCAGACAATGTGAAAACATTAGATAGTTTTAAATAAAGGTTGACAAAGAGATAAAATTTATGTTCCTAAAATATTACTTAGCTTGCATTGTGGAATATGAGTTGGAGGAAGGTCTAAAAGGTTACTGGGAAGACCAATTTTAAATCTACCAGGTGATAAGAGATTACAGTAATTTGAGAAAGCTTGTTGTTGGTGGTGAGTGTGATGCTTGTGATAGAGGTGGAAAGATGTGATAGATTTGAGAGAGATTTAGGAGATAAAGATACAAGGAGTTGGTGGTCAATGCTATATGGGAAACAAGATTGGGATGAGAGAGGGGTCAAGATTTTTAGCTTTTATACCTTGCTGAATGATAGACTCATTGACTGAGTGAGAACACGCTGGTGCTGTGCGAGTTCTTCTTCTTCTTTTTTTTTTTTTCTTGTGTGAGTTCTTGAGTTTACTTTTATAGATCTTGGGTTTGAAATGTTTTGAAGATAACTAAGTGAAGATGCAAAGAGGCAGTAGATTTTTGTGTCTATAAGTAAGGAAAATTTCTATACATATATTTATAGTCATCTGCATATAGTTAGTAGTTGAAGCCATGAACATTGATGAGAAAACTTAGGAAAAGAGTACAAAGTAAAGATAAGAAGATCTAGGATTGAGTTTTGAGAAACCTCATCATATAACGATCAGATACAGGAAAAAAAGAGTTGGTAGGGGAGAGAAGTAGTGACTGAGATGGAGAAGAATAACTCCAGCAGTATGAAGTCCAGAAACCAAGAGATGAGGACATTTCGACAGGAAGAAAAGAGCTAACAAATGCTGCTGAGAAGTTAATTATGATAAAGGTTGAAAATAGTTCACTGAATGTATCAACATGGAACTTGTCCATTACATTAGCAGGAGCTGTTTCAGTAGAGTGATAGAAGCAAAAGCCAGATTGGAATGGGTTTAAGAATTAGTGTAAGATGAAGATATAGAAGAATTGAGCATAAGTTAACTTGTTTTTATTTTAAATTGTGGTAAATCTACATAACATAAAATTTAACATTCTAATAATTTTAAAGTGCACATTTCAGTGTCATTAAGTACATTTACATTTTTATGCAATTATTAACATTATCCATCTCCAGAACTTTTTTCGTCTTGCCAAACTGAAACTCCATATACATTGAGCACTAACTCTCCATTCCCTTCTCTCCCCAACAATTTAAAGCAATGGGAGGAAATAGAGAAGAGGTAGAGAAGAATGTGGATTTGAGAGCCCTCCCCAATCTTTTTTTTTTCCTGAATGAAAGAGACAGCATTTTTAAAAGTTCATATGAAGAATCCATCTGAGACAATTAATAATAAAAGTCCTAAGAAGAAAAAGTGCAATGAGATCTAACAGTGGGAGTAAGAGTCTTAAATAGGGAAAGGGACAGTTTCTTTAAGGAAGCAAGAAAAAGGAAATAGGGAAGCTATAGATATAAGTAAATTAATGTTTGGCATTAAGAAACCTGGGAATTTCCTCTGTGGAGATGGTTTGATAAAGTTACTATAGAGAGTAGCAGAATGGTTTGATCAGAATAAGGAAGATGCTGAGTTGACAATAGGTATTCCAGAACAGAGGCCCTCTTACATGTTAGATACATGTTCAAACACAAGTATAGGTGAGTTCTTTTATACAACATGTATTAAATGAGAAACATAACACCAGGCACTGCACTAATCATAAGCGATCACAAGAAAGAACCCCTTCCCTCAAGGATCCCATAATCTCATATAAGAATACCTGCTTTTATTTTTTTAACCAACTCTGTACTGCCTCTGAATATTAGGACCTGGGTCCCTAAGATACTTTTTCGGAATGGAGATAAATCAGCTAGGAAGAGAAACAACTAGTCGTGGTGTTTCTATTGGCTAAAAAAGAAAAACCTAAAGAGGATTTAGATGTTAAAACAATATTACTACAACCAAAGTAAAGACAAAGGAATCACTTTCTTTTTGAGAAAAACTGATATTGATCCAAGTCCAGAGGTTCCCATGTATTCAACAGTTTCCCAGTGAATGCTGACTCAGTACCCAAATTCCCATTTAGAGGCTCATCCTGATTCAACAAAGCCTGAATTTAAAGAAGGCATAGGAATAGTGAAAGAACTCAAAGCTAAAAAGTTAGAAACCTGCACTTACTTGTTAATCATTGGTTAAAGAAAAATGGATACAGAGCTCCCAATGCGGAAGGCAGCATATTCACTATTTTGGAAATGTATGTGGAAATATTGGAAATCAATACTTTGGAAAAAAAATATGTATACCATTTTAAAATGGCATTTTTAGTCCACTCTCTTCTCTAGAAACTCAGAGACAATAAGAATTAAAAAATTGATATAAAAATTCCTTATTCAACAAAATAACCATGAATTCAAACTAAAACCATAGTGTGTACTGAGTTTACACTGTAAACTAGGAATTAACCTAAGTATCTTATGTGAGTGAATTAATTAATTCTCAGAACAAATCTATGATTTAGATGCTCTTCTTATTCTCTTTTCACAAATGAGAGAAATGATACAAAAAAAAGCTAAGAAATATATCCAGCAATTTGTAGCTAGTGAATGGTAGAGACAGATTTTCATATGGGGGGTCTGACTCTAGAGTTTGAGCACTTTATACTCTCAACCATGACTCCATACGGGATAAATACTGAGACTGAGAGTCAACATACACTTCTTCAAACTGAGAACAGATACATAAAAGAAGTGTTTGAGCTTATTCATCCAATATAGATTCATCCAATGATCCTTTGCTCAAGGTGACAAGAAGCCTTGTTTACACTCAGAAGAAGTACTACGATGGAAGACAAGTGAGAACAAGAGAGCTTTTTATTGTCTTAGAAGTAATCTCTTTATTGAAGAAGTGTGTTGGAAGTAAATGGGGAGAAGTAGAAAGAGAAATCAGGAAGCCCTAGATCTTAATTAAAAGAATCTATAGCCATATGGGTTATTAGAGGCAGAGTCTTAACTCTTAGTTTGTCTGTGAAGCACAGCTATCACATTGTTGCCACACTTCACCTTCAGTCTTACCTGAATATCTGACTCATTTCAAAAGCACTCTGTTTACAAAGCAATCGGGAAATCTGAATTTTGACACTAATTTGATATAGTCATCTGAGTCACTTGAATCTCTAATGTTCCTTCCACCACTGAATTTCTATAATTTATTAATTTTATTTTTCAGTTTCCAGAATGGCAGACAATTTGTTGCTAGACTTGTGCTTTTCAGTTTGATTCTGCAGGAATCCACTCTGATCATATTGAATAGCTTATTTTTGGATAGTAGAAACAGGGATACATAGCATTTATTTTTTCATATATTATTTCTGCAAACACTTATTAAGCATGTCCTAGGATTCAGATACAATATTAATGATTGAAATACAAAGACATATCAATAATTATTGTCATCAAATTATAAAATTCAGCATGCCTATAAATGAATAGCATTCTGTAAATCATTTTGCAAGAACCGTGTAAGGTTATTAATATCCTTATTTTATGCAGAAGGAGACTGAGACTTTAAAAAGTTAAGCAACTTGACCAAGGTCCCATAGCTATTCGATGACAGAGACAGAATTTGAATCCAGTTATATCTAAGTTTAAGGCTAATGTTCTTAAAACTATAGAATTTTTCGACCCCTACCGGAAGGTATATATGGAGGTACTTGCAGCTAGAACAGAGCATTGCTTTATACACACTGATAGAGATCAGAGAGGAAGAAATGATTACTTTCTTGCCAAGAAGAGAAAAATGGATCTAGGTTTTAAGGAATGAGTGGACGATTTCTAGTTAAGAAAGAAAAAAGTAAAAACAAACCAAAAACAAAGAAAACACTTGTATTTGCAAAGGCAAAGAAAAGGAGAACATGGTTAGACTTAGGCGAGTGTGGATATAGAATTGCTGAGCCCTCTGAATGATGGAAACGAAAGCTGAGGCTTGAAAAGGAAATTAAAGTTAGATCATAAAGAGTCATGAACACATTACAAAGGAATCAGAGTTTCACTCTTTCCTGAGCATAACTATCAAAGTTGTTTAGTGGAAACTTTAGTAAATATCAAAAGCAGTTTATTTGGTTCTTTTTTGCTTACAATTTTCCACCAGCATCGCAGCATACCAACGAACTTAGTTAAATTTGCCAAGCACTGGTATCTCCTCAAGACAAAATTTCTACTTTTTTTTTTTTTCCTGTACGCGGGCATCTCGCTGCTGTGGCCTCTACCACCACGGAGCACAGGCTCCGGACACTCAGGCCCAGCGGCCGCGGCTCACAGGCTCATCCGCTCTGCGGCACGCAGGATCCTTCCGGACCGGGGCACGAACCCGCGTCCCCTGCATCGGCAGGCGGACTCTCAACCACTGCGCCACCAGGGAAGCCCAATTTCTACTTTTTAATTAGTCTATAATGTAGTTAGAAAGTGACACATTAAATATATATATATAATATATATAATATATATAATAGTTAAAAGAAAACTATATATATATGTCTATGTCTATATATATATATTTATAAAATGTTTAAAATAAACTATATATAATTTTATTTGGAAAAAAGTAACACATAAGTGACAATAAATGAAATATAGTCCTGTGTGCTAGGGCCTACAAAAGTCATAGAAAATATATGAGTTACATTAATTCAGATGCAGGAGCAGACACTTTGAATGATATAGGTCATGGAAATATGCATAGTGGTAAAGAGCATGGACCCAAGACCAAGATCTAGGTTCTAACCCCAATAACTTCAAAATTTGTGTGACCTTGAAGAAATCACTTATCTTACTTTCTTCTTATGTAAATTAGCAATTAGAATGAATATAGTGCTTAAAATATAATAAATGATCTATAAGTATTGGTTAGGAAAATTCTTGAAACATGGAAAATTGTTGATAGTCATTGCAAAAGGTGTAAGGAAGAGCAGGAGATCAGACACAGGAGAGAGATATGTCCAAGACTATGAGTACCTGGAGTAAGTAAAGAAGTTGAGAAACCCAGATAGAGTTGGATATGCCAGGATCATATTGGAGGTATCATGGCACAATGGAAAGAACAGTGGATTCCCCACTGGGCCACTTTGATGGGCTTTCTACCTTGAGCAATTAACCACACTTCTGAAACATAGTTTGTTGATCTGTAAAATAAGTTTTATTATTCAGAATCATTTAGGAGAGTATATAGTATAGAAAAATATACTCATGTATTATTAAAACATCCATCTTACAATGAGCAGCTGTATGACAGCCCCATTTATATCTATTACTTGCATATAAAACAATCCATTACTATATTGGAAGACTGACCTGGATCAAACATTTAACCACTGGTGGTAATGTCTTGCTACTTAATTAGGGATAAAGAACTCTTTCTTAGTAAACAGGTCTACAACTTTTAGACTTGAATAGAAAAGCATACTACCAAGATGTGGGGTCTAATGAAAACAGCCAAGTTCCTGTTAGCTCCTCTTAGATCTAGAATCACCCAGAGCCACAGTGTGTATGCTATATTAAAGACTTCTTAAAATTCTGCAGGAAACAAACCTTCCTAACTTCCTAATTCTGACTTCCCCATACTTATTTGACCTCTGAGACATTTTTGTCATGAAGTAGTCACTAATATTCAATAGAACTATGGTACCTAGGGCCCTATTTTGGTTAAAGCTATAGGGCAGGGCTGCAGTCATCTTAAGACATGACTGGAGCTGACAGATCTGCTTCCATATGGCTGATGACATAGACCTCAGTCCTTCATCACAGGGGTCTCTCCACAAGGTTGCCTGAGTGTCTTCAGGACATGGCAGCTGGCTTCCTCCACCAGTGATCTGAAAGATAGCAAGGCAACCTTGATTGAAATACAAAGATATATCACAGGCACATTGCTTTTCTTGATGACATAATCTTAAAGAGACCCATGTGGCTTTTTGAGTGTTAGTGGAGAACTCAGAACCCTGCCACCTCAGCCACCTCCTTGTTCCTCACTACATCTTTGAGGTTTCATTATAAAAACCTCAGCCTCCCTCAAAAAGGAGTTTAAAACCATTGCTAGCCTAGATAATTCTTAATGTGGAAAATGTTACAATTTCAAGTAAATATGATGTTCATTGTCAGCTTTAACATAGATAATAATTGTGAATGCTAGTAAAATTTTACCAAGAAAGACTTTATTCATTTAAATATCCCATTAAACATAATTTGAGAGCTCTAGTTCTGTTCAGCCTTCAGTGTAATAAAAAATTCTACTAACCAAGGAGGAACCAAGATGGCAGAGAAGAAGGACAGGCTCTCACTCCCTCTTGTGAGAACACCAGAATCACAACTAGCTGCTGGACAATCATTGACAAGAAGACACTGGAACTCACCAAAAAAGATACCCCACATCCAAAGACAAAGGAGAAGCCACAAGGAGACGGTAGGAGGGGTGCAATCACAGTAAAATCAAATCCCATAACTGCTGGGTGGGTGACTCACAAACTGGAGAACACTTATACCACAGAAGTCCACCCACTAGAGTGAGGGTTCTGAGCCCCACGTCAGTCTTCCCAACTTGGGGGTCCAGCAACGGTAGGGGGAATTCCTAGAGAATCAGACTTTGAAGCCTAGTGGGAATTTATTGCAGGACTTCGACAGGACTGGGGGAAACAGAGACTCAACTCTTGGAGGGCACACACAAAGGAGTGTGTGCATCAGGACCCAAGGGAAGGGGCAGTGACCCCAGGGGAGACTGAACCAGACCTACCTGCTAGTGTTGGAGGGTCTCCTGCAGAGATGGGGGGTGGCTGTGGCTCACCGTGGGGACAAGATCACTGGCAGCAGAAGTTCTGGGAAGTATCCCTCGGCATGAGCCCTCCCAGAGTCTGTCATTAGCCCCACCAAAGAGCCCAGGTAGGCTACAGTGTTGGGTTGCCTCAGGCCAAACAACCAACAGGGAGGGAACCCAGCTGCACCCATCAACAGTCAAGTAGATTAAAGTTTTACTGAGGTCTGTCTACCAGAGCAACAGTCAGCTCTACCCACCACCAGCCCCTCCCATCAGGAAACTTACACAAGCCTCTTAGATAGCTTCATCCACCAGAGGGCAGAGAGCAGAAGAAAGAAGAACTACAATCCTGCAACCTGTGGAATGAAAACAACATTCACAGAAAGATAGACAAGATGAAAAGGCAGAGAGCTTTATACCAGATGAAGGAACAAGATAAAACCCCAGAAAAACAGCTAAATGAAGTGAAGATAGGCAACCTTCCAGAAAAAGAATTCAGAATAATGATAGTGAAGATGATCCAGGACCTCGGAAAAAAAATGGAGGCAAAGATTGTGAGGATGCAAGAAATGTTTAACAAAAACCTAGAAGAATTAAAGAAAAAACAAACAGAGATGAACAATACAATAACTAAAATGAAAACTACAGTAGAAGGAATAAATAGCAGAATAACTGAGGCAGAAGAACAGATAAGTGACCTGGAAGACAGAATGGTGGAATTCACTGCTGCAGAACAGAATAAAGAAAAAAGAATGAAAAAAAATGAAGACAGCCTAAGAGACCTCTGGAACAATATTAAATGCAACAACAGTCGCATTATAGGGGTCCCAGAAGGAGAAGAGAGAGAGAAAGGACCCGAGAAAATATCTGAAGAGATTAGAGTCAAAAACTTCCCTACATGGGAAAGGAAACAGCCACCCAAGTCCCAGAAGCTCAGAGAGTCCCAGGCAGGATAAACCCAAGGAGAAACATGCTGAGACACATAGTAATCAAATTGGCAAAAATTAAAGACAAAGAAAAATTATTGAAAGCAGCAAGGGAAAAATGACAAATGACATACAAGGGAACTCCCATAAGGTTAACAGCTGATTTCTCAGCAGAAACCCTACAAGCCAGAAGGGAGTGGCAAGATATACTTAAAGTGATGAAAGGGAAGAACCTACAACTAAGATTACACTACCAGCAAGGGTCTCATTCAGAGTCAATGGGGAAATCAAAAGCTTTACAGACAAGCAAAAGCTAAAAGAATTCAGCAGCACCAAACCAGTTCTACAACAAATGCTAAAGGAACTTCTTTAAGTGGGAAACACAAGAGAAGGAAAAGACCTACAAAAACAAACCCAAAACAATTAAGAAAATGGTCATAGGAACATACCTATCGATAATTACCTTAAACGTGAATGGATTAAATGCCAACCAAAAGACAGAGGTTTGCTGAATGGATACAAAAATAAGACCCATATATATGAGACAAGAGACCCACTTCAGACCTAGGGACACATAAAGACTGAAAGTGAGGGGATGGAAAAAGATATTCCATGCAAATGGAAATCAGAAGAAAGCTGGAGTAGCAATACACATATCAGATAAAATAGACTTTAAAATAAAGAATGTTACAAGACAAGAAAGGACACTACATAATGATCAAGGGATCAATCCAAGCAGAAGATATAACAATTATAAATATATAAGCAATTAACATAGGAGAACCACAATACATAAGGCAACTGCTAACAGCTATAAAAGAGGAAATCAACAGTAACAGAGTAAAAGTGGGGGACTTCAACACCTCACTTACACCAATGGACAGATCATTGAAAATGAAAATAAATAAGGAAACAGAAGCTTTAGATGACACAATAGACCAGATAGATTTAATTGATATTTATAAGACATTCCATCCAGAAACAGCAGATTACACTTTCTTCTCAAGTGCTCATGGAACATTCTGCAGGATAGATCACATCTTGGGTCACAAATCAAGCCTCAGTAAATTTAAGAAAACTGAAATCATATCAAGCATATTTTCTGAACCACAAGGTTATGAGATTAGAAATGAATTTCACGGAAAAAAAACGTAAAAAGTACAAACACATGGAGGTAAACAATACGTTACTAAATAACCAAGAGATCACTGAAGAAATCAAAGAGGAAATCAAAAAATACCTAGAGACAAATGACAATGAAAACACGAAGATCCAAAACCTATGGGATGCAGCAAAAGCAGTTCTAAGAGGGAAGTTTATAGCTGTACAAGTCTACCTCAAGAAACAAGAAATATCTCAAATAAACAATCTAACCTTGCACCTAAAAGAACTAGAGAAAGAAGTACAAACAAAACCCAAAGTTAGCAGAAGGAAAGAAATCATAAAGATCAGAGCAGAAATAAATGAAACAGAAACAAAGAAAACAATAGCAACAATAAATAAAAGTAAAAGCTGGGTCTTTGAGAAGATAAACAAAATTAATAAGCCATTAGCCAGACTCATCAAGAAAAAGAGGGAGAGGATTCAAATCAATAAAATTAGAAATGAAAAAGGAGAAGTTACAACAGACACTAAAGAAATACAAAGCATCCTAAGAGATTACTACAAGAAACTCTGTGCCAATAAAATGGACAACCTGGAAGAAATGGACAAATTCTTAGAAAGGTATAACCTTCCAAGACTGAACCAGGAAGAAATAGAAAACATAAACAGACGAATCACAAGCAATAAAATTGAAATTGTGATTAAAAATCTTCCAACCAACAAAAGTCCAGGACCAGATGGCTTCACAGGTGAATTCTATCAAACATTTAGAGAAGAGCTAACACCAATCCTTCTCAGACTCTTCCAAAAAATTGCAGAGGAAGGAACACTCCCAAACTCATTCTATGAGGCCACCATCACCCTGATAACAAAACCAGAAAAAGATACTACAAAAAAAGAAATTTAGGGACCAATATCACTGATAAATATAGATGCAAAAATCCTCAACAAAATACTAGGAAACAGCATCCAACAACACATTAAAAGAATCATACACCATGATCAAGTGGGATTTATCCCAGCGATGCAAGTATTCCTCAATATACGCAAATCAATCAATGTGATACACCATAATAACAATTGAAGAAGAAAAACCATATGATCATCTCAATATATGGGGGAAAAGCTTTTGACAAAATTCAACACCTATTTATGTTAGAAACCTCCAGAAAGTGGGCATAGGGGGAACCTAACTCAAATTAATAAAGGCCATATACGACAAAACCACAGCAAACATCACTGTGAATGGTGAAAAATGGAAAGCATTTCTTCAAAGATCAGGAACAAGACAAGGATGTCCACTCTCACCATTATTATTCAACATAGTTTTGGAAGGCCTAGCCACAGCAATCAGAGAAGAAAAAGAAATAAAAGGAATACAAATTGGAAAAGAAGAAGTAAAACTGTCACTGTTTGCACATGACATCATACTATACAGAGAATCCGAAAGATGCCACCAGAAAACTACTAGAGCTAATCAATGAATTTGGTAAAGTTGCAGGATACAAAATTAATGCACAGAAATCTCTTGCATTCCTATACACTAATGATGAAAAAACTGAAAGAGAAATTAAGGAAACACTCCCATTTACCATTGCAACAAAAGAATAAAATACGTAGGAATAAGCCTACCTAGGGAGACAAAAGGCCTGTATGCAGAAAACTATAAGACACTGATGAAAGAAGTTAAAAATAATACCAACAGATGGAGAGATATACCATGTTCTTGGATTGGAAGAATCAATATTGTGAAAATGACTATACTACTCAAAGCAATCTACAGATTCAATGCATTCCCTATCAAATTACCAATGGTATTTTTTACGGAATTAGAACAAAAAAATCTTAAAATTTGCATGAAGAAACAAAAGATCTTGAATAGCTAAAGCAGTCTTGAGGGAAAAAAAACGGAGCTGGAGGAATCAGACTCCCTGACTTCAGACTATACTACAATGCTACAGTAATCAAGACAATTCTATACACTAATGATGAAAAAACTGAAAGAGAAATTAAGGAAACACTCCCATTTACCATTGCAACAAAAGAATAAAATACGTAGGAATAAGCCTACCTAGGGAGACAAAAGACCTGTATGCAGAAAACTATAAGACACTGATGAAAGAAGTTAAAAATAATACCAACAGATGGAGAGATATACCATGTTCTTGGATTGGAAGAATCAATATTGTGAAAATGACTATACTACTCAAAGCAATCTACAGATTCAATGCATTCCCTATCAAATTACCAATGGTATTTTTTACGGAATTAGAACAAAAAAATCTTAAAATTTGCATGAAGAAACAAAAGATCTTGAATAGCTAAAGCAGTCTTGAGGGAAAAAAAACGGAGCTGGAGGAATCAGACTCCCTGACTTCAGACTATACTACAATGCTACAGTAATCAAGACAATATGGTAGTGGCACAGAAACAGAAACATAGATCAATGGAACACAATAGAAAGCCCAGATTAACCCACGCACCTATGGTCAACTAATCTATGACAAAAGAGGCAAGGATATACAATGCAGAAAAGACAGTCTCTTTAATAAGTGGTGCTGGGAAACCTGGACAGCTACATGTAAAAGAATGAAATTAGAACACTCCCTAACACCATACACAAAAATAAACTCAAAATGGATTTGAGACCTAAATGTAAGAACAGACACTATAAAACTGTTAGAGGAAAACATAGGAAGAACACTCTTAAGTGTTCTAAATCACAGCAAAATCTTTTTTGATCCACCTCCTAGCGTAATGGAAATAAAAACAAAAATAAACAAATGGGACCTAATGAAACTTCAAAGCTTTTGCACAGCAAAGGAAACCATAAACAAGACGAAAAGACAACACTCAGAATGGGAGAAAATATTTGCAAAGGAATCAACTGACAAAGGATTAATCTCCAAAATAAATAAACAGCTCATGCAGCTCAATATTAAAGAAACAAACAACCCAATCCAAAAATGGGCTGAAAAGCTAAATAGACATTTCTCCAAAGAAGACATACAGATGGCTGAGAAGCACATGAAAAGCTGCTCAACATCACTAATTAGTAGAGAAATACAAATCAAAACTACAATGAGGTATCACCTCACACCAGTTAGAATGGGCATCATCAGAAAATCTACAAACAACAAATGCTAGAGAGGGTGTGGGGAAAAGGGAACCCTCTTGCACTGTTGGTGGGAATGTAAATTGATACAGCCACTATGAATAACAGTATGGAGGTTCCTTAAAAAACTAAAAATAGAATTACCATATGATCCAGCAATCCCACTACTGGGCATATACCCAGAGAAAACCATAATTCAAAAAGACATATACACCCCAATGTTCATTTCAGCACTATTTACAATAGCCAGGTCATGGAAGCAACTTAATGCCCATCAACAGATGAATGGATAAAGAAGATGTGGCACATATATACAATGGAATATTACTCAGCCATAAAAAGGAACAAAATTGAGTCATTTGTTGAGACGTGGATGGATCTAGAGACTGTCATACAGAGTGAAGCATGTCAGAAAGAGAAAAACAAATATCGTATATTAGCGCATATATGTGGGACCTAGAAAAATGGTACAGATGAACTGGTTTGCAAGGCAGAATTTGAGACACAGATGCAGAGAACAAATGTACGGACACCAAGGAGGGAAAATCGCTGGGGTTGGTGGTGGTGTGATGAATTGGGCAATTGGGATTGACATGTATACACTGATGTGTATAAAATTGATGACTAATAAGAACCTGCTGTATAAAAAAAATAAAATTAATAAATGAAAAAATGAAAAAAAAATTCTACTAACCATGAATTCTTGTAATTCTGAAACAATTGATAAAGTTAGCAAGTTTGATTTTAAAAAGCCTCCATGAGCTAAGCATTAAAACAATACCATATTCCCTAAGCAAGGTTACGTGCTTATACTTGTAGATAAAATTGCAAGTAATAACTTGATTTTTTAATTTTCATAACTGAATCAGTTTGCTGTACACTTGAAACTAACACAATATTTCAATTAAAAAATTTAAAAATATATTGTATATTTCTATTCAATTCTTCTAAAAATGTGAAAACGCAAGTATAACTTTTCATATAAGAATCATGAGATAGACATTTCGGGTTTTGGTCTCAATTGTATGAGCTTGAGCAAGTCACACCACTCTTAGCCTGATTCTTCATTGTAATCAGGAAATAATTAATATATGTTGCTGAATTACACGGTCTAAAGGCCCTCTGGTGCAAATTGCCTTTGGCCCTAAAATTCCCACTTCTAGTTTAAAGTAAATCTTGGTAACATCTTAAATCTACAAGCTGTTCCTATCTCTAAGGTGCCAAATAAAAGACAGATGTTTAAATGAATAAAAAAGACATGAGACAATACTCAGGGAAGGGTATTTTTTAACTTGTATATTAAATGCAAGATATATAATCTAAGTGTTATACATGATTCCATGGAAAACACAACAGTATTCTTAACACTGATAGAAAGCTTTATCTTTATACAAGGTTCAAGTCGATATTTTTCCCTTTACAATAAACTATCTTAATGACTGAAATGCTTTAATCTAAAATATTAAAATATGAAACAAACTACTGGGATGTAGATGAGTGATGGATGCTTATCTAAATAAGAGAAAGTGAACCAAATTATGTATCCAGAGCTTAAAATACTACATTGCAGACATTCTTAGCTCACAATTCGTAACAAAATAAACAAACAAAAATATATTGATTTAGTGGTAGTTCAATACTAAGGAATTAGGACTCTTCTAGATCTGATCTTATTCTTGATCTGCTCAGAAAACTTCCATCAGCTGAAATGAATGCCTTAGAAAATAGGATTATTTTAATGAGCAAATACATAACAACCACTGTGAGGGCACCATGAGTGAGTGTCACCAGTCAGCTAATCAGACCTGGAACACAGGTAGCCTCTGATGAAAAGCCACCCTCTTTGGGCCATATTGCAGAAGTTTTCAAAAACTAGAAGTTCTAAAGAGAGAAAGCATTGATATGTGAGCTCCTGAGGTCACCTCTCAGTGTGGGGCAGGCAGGTTTTGTGGTTGAAGCAACCCTCTCTTCACTGAACAGACCCTATGGAACTCTTTTGCTCTGTGTGGTTTCTTTAACTAATGACTTAAATAATTTCTATTTTTAGACTTGATAGAACCTCACCATCTCGGTTTGGATTCACTGTTTCTATGAAATTTACCCTGAAGTGTCAGGCCTCCTAATGACAATTAGAACTATATACGAATAACATAGGTCTCTCTCTGTCTCACTTTTAGCGAACCTATATCTAGCACATAAATTTTGCCAGGCCTGATGCTAAAAACCTTATGTACGTTACCTCGATTTATCTTTACACTAACTCCCTGTGGTAGATCTGGTCAGTCAGGTGCTATTTTTGGATAAAGAAACTGTAAATTAAAGAAGTTAGCAATTTTCCCAAAGTCACATTGCTGCTAAGTGTCAGAGCCTTGCCCAAAACTAACTACAGATTCCATGCTCTACACTGTCTCATTTCTTGACTTTCTTATTCCAAGATTCCTCTGGGTGTAATTTTCAGCAATTTGTAGTTTGGGGTGTTTAAGAATATGCTGTAGCTAATTTAAAAAAGAAAATCTGTACAAACCATTCTCAGAAAAATGAACAAAAAAATAACTGTATTCACATACGCACGTATTCATTCACACACAGCATTGTTCATGTGTATTCTTTATAATGGCAGAACACAGAGGTGAGTCTACTTTGTCATATCTATAATATTTCTTCCACCTGCATTCATTAATAAACAGTGTGAAGTTGGCGACCATCTAGTAAGAGAGGTTACATAATCACTTTTATATAATTAGTAATGCCAATTTAAGTGATATATAAAATATCTATAATTAACATAAGAAAATCAGTAAATGAAGGTCTGGATTTGAAACTATTTAGCAAATCTTTCAAGAGGAAATATTTGCTGGTTGGTAAACTCATCCTCCATAGACATCACAGAGTTTTTTTTTTTTTCTTTTCGGTATTCAGAAAATTGGAGTTTTAGATTAAGTTGATATAACTTAGACATAGATGTTAGAGTCAATGAACAAATCTCTATTGATTGTGTCTGACTTTGAGTGGAAGATTCTATGGTACAGAGACTACAGCATCCTAAACATTTGGGTACAAGTAATGGGTACCAAGTACAAGCTCTGTATACAAATTTACAGATGATGGAAAAATATTTATTTGGTATAGCTATGCAGTTGAATACCAGGAGTGTGTGTGATTTTCCAATTTATCTGACAGAAATAACATTCAAAGAATATTTCAAACTATCCACTATTAATTCCCCAAGAAACCTTCCTTTCTATAAAATAGAATATCATTTTATTCTTTGTCAGACCCAGTGACGGCCCAGTCTAATATTTCCCCTCCTTTTTATACATCTGCCTTTTTCTCAAGGTAATTCAAGTACAAATAATGTACTTGCATGGCTCTCACTAAAGGCTTTCCTGCAGTCTTTTCTCAAGGCTTCTCTTATTCCTCTGATGGCAATCACACCAATAAAAGATGACATCTGTGCCTCAGATCACTGTGAACCACTTCAGGTAGGCCATGTGTTGTACCTTGACCTAACATCTCATTTCTGTTCCCACCATTGTGGCCAATTAAGTGGGGACCTTGTAAGAAGCCTGTTGACTGGTCGTGTGCCGGCTATCACGACAAGAGCTTAAGGGCCACAAATCTCTGTTATTACCAAGCTGTTGCTGCCAGAAGCATGCTGATTCCTGACAAAAAGAATAGATTAGGATCAATCAAATCTCCCCCAGGCTTGTCAGTGGGACTTTTAACCACACCTTCTACCTCAAACTTTCCCCTTCACCTCCTTCCAAACACCTACGCAGCAGCAAGCTAACAAGGTGTCTGCCAAACCATATGTTCATAATTAGTTGACTTCTTGCCTGTCGCTAGAGGCACCACTGATTCAGCAACAGCCTCAAGGGTGTTGGGCATCCAATAAGACACCACCAACCAGCATCAGCCCCTCCCCTCAGCAGTAGGAGAAGAGGCATACTTAATTCCAGCTGTGGCATTGTTGAGTGAATTAACTTTCTCCTCAATTTAAAAAGCCAGCATGAAATCAAAGGAGATCTCAGAAAAGAAAAATAGAGAAAATGAAAAAAAAATGCTTGTAGGTTAACTCAACAAGTCTGATGAATGAAACTCAACTGGTTGGCCTCATTTAGCCAATCACTGCAAAGCAGGTTTCTGGCACCGTTGTTACTTCTGGCATAAGTCTTCCTTTTACTTTCCAGTTCTGTGGTTAAGGTCTCTTGTTACACACAGAGAGATTGATGATATCATTTTTTATGAGCTAGTGGAACACATTTTTAGGTAGTAGTGAGGTTACTGAGCAATGAGAAATTAATGTCAGAAACAGCAGTGTACAATGCTGGCTAAGAAATCTCATCTCAAGGTAAGAGTGCTACATATAAAATCAAACTTGCAATCTCCTCTTTGAAACTATGTCTGAGTATGTGGTTTCCTTTATGGGAAAGGGTTGGCAAACATTTTTATTAAAGTTCTAGGGTAAAGAGAATTCTGAAATCTTTTTGTTTTCATTGACTAAGGAAAAAATGTCTAATATTCTGAAAAAAATGTGCATTTTCATTAAATTTATTTACATGAGTATCACTGATGGGTTACACTATTTTCAATGAAAAAATTTATACAGTGTTCCAATAAATTTATCAATATTACTTTACTTAAAGGATTATAAATTAATACTAAAGGCATATATGATCCTGAATTTTAGTAGGCAAAATTGGGTAAAAACCAAGAAATGTCAATTCTTGGTTTGAAATTTTCAAGACTATGATGAATAAATTTCTAAACTTGAAAAACTCTAAGGATACATTTTCTATAAAATAAATATTATAAACTTAATTTAAAATTTATATAAATTAATGAAATTATTTAAATTAGAATGGAAAATATTAGTTAAGCAAAAATATGTATTCTTAATATATAGTCTTAAAATACAAATTGCTATAAAAATTGAGTGCCTAAAAGCAATTGTGTAAAAAAGCAGTATTTATATTTTTATAAATGATGCTATGAGACCAAAAAAGTGGATATAAACATGCAAAAAGATTGAAAATTTAAATTTAAAATAATAAAATTAAATAAGTTGTGTTAAAATAATTATAAATGAGAAACCAGTTTATTGTTTTAAACAGCACTAGTCTTAGAATATAGTGATTTTGATGTTGTAGTTGATGTTATTGTAAAATCCTCTTATGATGCAATCTAAGAACTTTGGACAATGTAAAGAACAGGAGTAGAACAAACCCAAGATCTAGATATCTACCAAGGATAGGTCACTGTTTTAAGCATCAGCTTGAGATCTGATTTCACTGTCAATCACATAATCTCTGCTATTATATTAAAAATCCATTGAGATTGTCAAGGGAATCACGGGTTTTGAGTAACAGACATTGTCATGATATGTGTCTTAAAATGAATTAAGAAACAACTGATGTGGTTTGGGACCAGGGAATTAGAAAACATAAGCCAATGGGAAACTGTAGAAACAACAGATTGGTACAAGTTACAGGCAATTTTCTTAATAAGCCCCTTTACGATAATGTCAGACAAGACACGTTAAGCGTCTCTTCTCTTACCCTCTATGGAACAAACCGATTTATAATCAGAGCCAAATGTTTGCTTTCAAAGAAAAGTTGTAATCCTAAAAAAGTTTCTTAAAAATATTTTTTTACAACTTAATTGTCATTAAGCAACACCTTTTTCTTTTTCTTTCTTTAAAAAAACAAGAACAATAAAATAACCAGCTTAAAAATGCCCATAGATTAATAAACACTCTTTTCAGTTTAGTCTCTCCAAATTTTCAACTTTGTTATATTTTAAATAAAATAAAGCATGAATTAACTAAAAGTATAATATTTTTTTCCTAGCCAAGGATATTTACAATTCCATAGTAGGGGGTCTTTATTTTAGCTTTTGGTGTGATTAAGTTATAATGAGATTTACCTTATAATGAGTATTATATTATGGAACATGAAGATATGCATACTAGGAATATGAAATAATTTTGATCAGATTTTAAGAAATGATTTTGAGGAATCTTAAAAATCTTGCAATAAGAAATAGTGAACCATTGCAGAACAGTAAATAGTGATCTAATATGATGAACAGGATGCTTTAACAAAAAAACTGTTGGTAGTGAGCAGTGTAGATTGGTGGAAAACAAGAGGCTTATTGAAGATGCTGTGTTCCATATTAGTGATAAGCACTTGGCCAAGGACAGTGACAATGGGACTGGATAGAAAGAGACAAATATGAGACATAGTAAAGACTGAATCAGATGGCTATAGCTAATGAACAAAGGAGAGATTCAAGATGATAAGGTCAAACTGGCGAGCTTGAGTAGCAAAAAATATGACAGTGGCAAACATGATGTGAAGGAAGACAAGGAGATAGGAAGTCAGTTTTTTGGCAGAAAAAATACTGAGTTCAGTTTTAGTCAAATGAAACTTGAGGTGTGATACGCATAATAGGAATAAGTATCTGACAGACCTAGGGTTCTGATGAGCAGATTGCGAACATTTCAATTTGGGAGTTACCAAGATGGTAAGGATTACTAGACACACATGAATGGTGTCCTCTTCAAGGGAGGTGATATAAATCAAGAGGAGAAATAGGTCAGGCCCTAAATGTTAACTCCCAGAGTAGAGGGACAGAAGGGGAAGGAGTTAGGAATGAGAACATAGGAAGAGTGTCAAGAAAAGAGTCAGTAACAGAATCTACTAGACTTAATGAAATTCTAAAAAGCAAGGAAAAGTAAAAACATCTTGGGAAGCATAGAGCTCATGTATAAAGAAAATGGCTAAAAATCCAGTTAAGCCCAGTTAAACATCACTGGCATTTTTCAAATTCCATTTGTAAAATATGGGAGCCAAAGTGGCCAAACAATATGAAGGCAGTGATAAGTAAACAGAAGCAATATTTTATGATGTATTATTTAGTAGTTTACAACTATGCTTATAAGGGCAACTGGTCAATAATTCTCCTTTCTTATGCCATTTTTGTTCAGATTTTGATATGGAGGTTATACTAGCTTCATAAAATGATTTGGGGTATGTTTTCTCTTTTTCTCATCTCTGCAACTATTTGCAATAAATTGAGATTATCAGTCCTTTGAAAGTTTGATTAAAAACTTACAAAACCATCTGAGCCCAGTGTATATGTCAGAGGGAGATTTTTGACTATGCATTTAGTTTCTTTAAAAGTCATCACGATATTTTGAGTTATTCTCTTGATTCATTTTGTTTTATTGATATATTTCTGAGGGGTCATTTCATCGTTTCCAAAACTATTTGGATTAACAAATTCACTTTTTTATAATTAAAAAAAAACTCAACCAAAGCTAAAGCTTCCTTTTTATTTCTAATGTTTAATTTTTTTCATAATCAAGGAAGTATGTATGTCTATTGGACTAGTGTATTTCAAATAATTACTATTGGGTTTGTTGATTAACTCAACATTTTTTCAGTTCTTTGTTGCAATTCCTCCTATTTTTAAAAATCATTTCCTCTCTTCTACTTTTAAAATTTTTGTTTTATCCTAGTTTAGATTAATCTTAGATTAAAAAGTTAGTTAATATTCGATTTTTCTTGTTTTCCAGTATTTTAATTTGAGCTTGTGAATCATCTTCTACATCTTTATTTCTAAAAAACTTTTTTACAAAATTATTTTATGTAGTTCTAAAAATTTTATAGTATGCATTGTGATTTTTTCTTTAGCTGATTTATTATTTAGACATGGGGTTTTAAATTTTTCTGTTGTATGGGCTTTTGTTTATAGTATTGATTTGTAATTTTATTTAAAGGGCTGGTAACTTACTAGAAATTACTCACTAATCTCTGAGTTCAGCAAGGCTAAAGAGTGACATTATTGTCATTACAGCGCAAGACAAAAAATGACAGAAGCTTGGACCATGATGGTGGACTGGGAATATAAATAACTGGAGTATTAGAAAAGGCATTTAGGATTGAGATTCCATGACTGATGGGTTGTAGAAGGTGAGGGTGAGGGAGGAGTCAATTATGACTTCCATGATCATGGCCTGAGTGACAGGATAGATGGTGCCACCATTTACTGAGATGGAGGAGGTTGAGAATGATAGCAAAGGTTGTGTTCAGTTTTGGACAAGTTGTGCCTGTGTTGCCTGTGAGACAGCAAGCAGGTGATAACAAGAATGTAATAAATATACAAACCTTGAAATCACAAGAAAATTTCAGGCTAAATATATATTAATTAATTTTATTTATTTTTGCTGTATTGGGTCTTCGTTTCTGTGTGAGGGCTTCCTCTAGCTGTGGCAAGCGGGGGCCACTCTTCATCGTGGTGCGCGGGCCTCTCACTATCGTGGCCTCTCTTGTTGCCGAGCACAGGCTCCAGACGCGCAGGCTCAGTAGTTGTGGCTCACGGGCCTAGCTGCTCCGCGGCATGTGGGATCCTCCCAGACCATGGCTCGAACCCATGTCCCCTGCATTAGCAGGCAGATTCTCAACCGCTGCACCACCAGCGAAGCCCCTAGACTAAACATATAAATTTTGAAGTCATTAAGGTGTAGAAAGTCAATGAAAAAATGGCAGTGGAATAGTTTGCTCAGGAAAAATTCATAGAATAACTTTTGGAAAAAGGCAAGTCTGAAAGCTTGAGCAATTCCAGTGTTCTGATAGAGGAGGAGGAGTTGGCAATGGAGACTCTGAAGTCGCAGAGAGTGAAGAGAAAGAGGACTGGTATCACAGTGGCCAAGAGAATGGAGTATTTTGAGAAAAAGGGAATAATGAGCAAAGAGATGCCATTAACAATAAAATTAAGAAGAATGAACACTATATTGATACTTAATATATATTACAGAAACTGGATTATAAACTGATGATTTCCAAACTGAAGTCTTCATTAGTATTATGATTAATAGGGATTTCAATAGTTCAGGAAGTCCTATGAATTGTGCTTATTTTATTGATAGTATTGAATGGAGTTGTCAGATCATTAAATCTAGTAAAAATTCTCCTAACAAACTACCATGTAGTAAGAGCCTGCCACTTTCCAACAAGAGGGATAAGCACCTTATCCAAAGCAACTTTGAAAAAAAATGTATAGTTTCCATCTGGAGCACAAAATGGTTTAAATAAATAAATGCCTCCCTTAGTAAAGATAGTAAAACTTTCAATTTTGTTTTGTGATTTATAGTTTGCCAAGTACCTTTCACGTGGTTTCATTTAATTATCACTGTCGTGGAAGGAAAAGAAAAATCTCTACTCTTCTCTTCCTATATCTGCCTTAACCCATAGAAAAGGACACTGTCTACAGCTCTAACTTCTTTCTTACTCCCTTTCTGGTTTCCATCCATAGGAAGAGGGGTTGATCATGGACTCTTGTGAACATCAGTAATTGGCTTGTATTTTGCTGATAGGCAAGGTTTCATTTCTGTAAGAAGCAGGCAGATATCCTGCTCTCTCCTTTACTTGAACTCCCATGCTTTCTATTCCCATGTGTAAAGCACACCTAGTCACATAACTGTTAGGTCTACTCTTGCAATGCAGACCCTACATTCACTCTCTCTGTTCTGTCCATGATGTAAGGTGACACAGAATAGTTACAAATGTTTATGTAACCAGCTGAGTGAATGTAGCTTGTACCACAAAACTGGCCATTCTAGATTCAAAGGACACTGACAGATATTCAAGCCTAAATGCATTCCTCCATCATATTTTACCAGAGCAACCCTGTATTGGGGATTATCAGGAGAACAACCAAATTAGAGCACACACCACACGCACATACACGCACTTTTCCCTCACTGGCATATTCTTTTTGTCTGTGTGTACAATGTTTTAACAAGTAAACTCAGAGGAGAAGAAATGAATTATTACTCATATATTATACACTTAAATACTGAAGTTCTAACGTCTTGGAACTTAGCCAATTTCAAACTATTAATAAAAAGCAGATTGAGGATTTATATCCATATCTTTTCAGTTTAGTTTTAGTATTCTTATACCTAATCTGTATTTTTTCACACAGACATTATGTAATAAGTCAACTTTGATTAAGCAAACTGTTCATAGCACTTTTCCTTTTATAAAATCTTTGTCATATTTGTATTCATCAATAATTCCATTAAATATATTTTATCTATTTTACTAACACCCAGTAATATATGGGCTTTATGGACTTCAGAATAGAAAAATAGTGCTCCAAGCTAGAGGAACAACATTTTGAGAGTGGGAGAGAGAATGAGAAGGAGGGAGAGAGAAAACATTAAATGATAACATAATTTTCATACCTGAATAAGAAATGAAATACTATCAAATAAATCAGTTGACTTGTCATCTTTATACAAGCATTATTAAAATGCGGGGCTCTGTCTTATGCTCCCTCATCAAAACTTTTATAGATCAGAAAAAGAAGAGAACAAATGCAGAGTCACACTTAATGGACGTAAAACAACCATAGCTATCCCAACCTTGAAATATCATAATCACAAAAGGCAGCTAAGAGTCTCATGTGAATAATGATGAGTTCACAATAAAAATCTTTGCACCTTCTGAGGAGTGTAAATATTCTGGGGGATAATAAATGAAATACCTGATACTAGAGACCATAGAGCTGATGGAACAGAGAAAACAATTATTTAAAACACGGATATAAATATTCTTAGAAATATAAGGGAGGATGTTGGAAAACAAGAAGCAAGAATCAGTTAGAGATATTGGTTGTCAAAAATATATTAGCTGAAATTTAAAAAAGAACTGAAAGGAATGGGTAAGAGAATGGATACAGTCTAATAAAGAAATGGAAGTTAGAGACTTGTTAATATTCTCATAGTAGGAATACCAGAAATGAAGGAAAAGAATGTAGAGGAAGCAATTAGTGAAAAGAATAACTGAGAATTCCTCATAATGAAGCCATAAGATCTCAGATTGAAAAGCATTGTAAAGATTCAAATCTTAAGAAGAAAAAAAAATCCCAACACCTAAAAACATATTGAAGTATAAGAATATCAAAGATAAAACCTAGGGCTTCTCTGGTGGCGCAGTGGTTGAGAGTCCACCTGCCGATGTAGGGGACACGGGTCCGTGCCCCTGTCCGGGAAGATCCCACAGGCCGTGGAGCGGCTGGGCCCATGAGCCATGGCCGCTGAGCCTGCGCGTCCAGAGCCTGTGCTCTGCAACAGGAGAGGCCACAACAGTGAGAGGCCCACGTAACGCAAAAAAAAAAAGATAAAAACCTAACAGATCCCAAGAGAATAAGAAAATATTCTACAAGAGAAGCAAAGAATCAGATTAATGTCAGCTCTCCTTGATCTAAAGATATGTTAGACAGTTTCTTAATTAAAAATAAATAAATAAAACAAATGCAAATTAACATCTCACCTCAATCTATATTATCCTTAAGATGATGGATAGATCTTTATTTGTTCATCATAAATTTCACAAGCCTACTTTCTTTGGAATTTAAGAAAAGAGTTCATAATATTTTTATTTTTAAATGAATCTTTATCAAATTGCATTTCTTTATTTTCTACAACATGCTCTTAGAAATACACAGGACAATCGTAACTCTCTTTACAATATCATCAAACAAAAAGGTATCTTAGTTATGAACAATGGCTTTCAGAATCCTACTCATGATTGCACTCTCTTTCATTGGTTTAAATATTTTCATAAATTTAAAGATAGAGGATAGAAAAGTCTAGACCTGGTTGGTATTTAAAATAAATTTAGTCTCATGCTAGAAAGTCATATTAATACAAAATGTTATAATTGCTGCCACATATATTTCTTTCACATTTACTTTATTTAAAAAGTGAAATCACATTTCTCTTTTGGATTGCCATTTAGAGGCAGTCATCCCTTCCTTGAATCTGGGTATATTGGAAAAGTCTTCAGGAAGCCCCCTCTAGTGTCTGAAGGATGCAACAGCTCACTGGCAAAGGATTTGGGAGAGACAAAGATGTGGAAATTTTAGTGTATCCTCTAAAGTGGCTCAAAGGAACCATGGAGATAGTCAACTCCAATATCCATTCTATCTACAAATAGGAAAACTAAAGGTCCATAGAGAAAATGTTTTGTTTAAGGTCACACTGGTATATCACTTATATAAGGTCACTGGTATATCAAGTGTATCAGCTCAAATTTCCTGACACCCAGGTCACAGAACAATCTATTCTACACTATGGACTTGGATTTGAGCCAAGCAGGCCCAGAGTAGAATAAAAGCAAGGAACTTGGGGGATGTGGAATTTTTTAAATGAAAGAGGTATAGAGATGAGAGACGGGTCATTGGGATAAAGGAGAAAATAAGAAGGTTAGCATTAAGGGTTAGGAAACTGTAGTAAAGAAATGTCACTTAGCAATTATTCTCTTATTCTTGTCACCTGTCTCAATAAAGTTTACTGACAATGCAGAACATGAAAATGTCATAACAAGGCAATAAACCTTTATTTCCTGCCCCACTCCAGTTCATGATAATGGACTGGCAATGGGATTGTTAGTTAAAACAGTCACGATGTATCATTCTTAAATAGGATGTGCAACTTTTGGCCTCCTCATCCTTCCTTCAGAATGTATAAAGTGCCATAACCAGCTGATCTCTAAGACACGTTATTAAAGCTCTAATTACACCAAGTACAGTTGATAGTTTTCACCTCTTCCACAACTTCCCTTTCTTTCCACCACTCACCTTCCTACCCAGGAGCTTTCAGTTACTCACAAGAGGGACCCAAGTCCAGCAAATTATTCTACAAATGAGTACTCCAAAAGGATGGCTAAAGTAAGTCCTATACTGTATTCAAGAGGAAGAGATCAAAATACATTTAAGTAGTTTTGGGACATCCTTCAAAATTCCATGTTTTCCCATTTTCTGACAATAACCCCCTATCTTTCCAGTACTTTGTTTACTTGTTCTTACTATGCTTGCTCTCTGACTTCAGTAAGGTACCTAGTTTCTTAACTGTTCTGTTCTAAGTCTTTCAATCCTCTTGAGACATTTTTCTTTATGATCCAACATTTCTACCATTTCTTTACTAAAGCCTTCAAATCTGTCACTACATTGAAGTTCCTATAAAACTTTTTAACAAACCCTCAAATAGAGATCAATTCAAACATCCTTATTTTTCTTTACTCATATGGTACCGGTCACATAATTTAGTTACTACCCCTCCAAAGTCATTCTCTTTATTTGAACCCTTATCTGATGATCAGCTCCCTCTTCTCTCTCTTTTGTGGCAATTTTGAACCTTCATAGATTTCCACAAGCTTGTATCTTTGTCTTTTAGTAGATTGATCGTTTCCTTTACAAAGAAATTAGAAATTATAAAGTAGGTACTTCCTCAGTTTTCTATCAAAAAGTATGTCACATCAATATTCTTCCATATCTTTTTATTACCAATTAGGCGCTTTTCCTATTGAAGCTCTAATCTCTAGCCTTTCTCTGGATGTTGAATCCTATATTCTTTCTGTCTCCAGGGGTATCATTTTATTAATAATTTTGCATTTGGCTACACAATGTTTGTGTTTATGAGACTCAGTGTTGTTAAGATAAGAATTCTCTCCCAAATGATACACAGATTCAATGTAACCCCAACCAAAACCCCAGTAGGATTTTACAGGCTGACACTGAAGATGTAAATGGACAAGAATATAGTCAGATAGCCTTTTGAAAAGAACAAAACTGTAAGATTTCAAGAACTTAATATAAAATTATAGTGATTAAAACAGTGTGGTACTGGAGGAAAAAAAACGATGACATGAGTAGATTAATAGGAAATACACAGTAGATTTAACTTGATTTATGATTTATAACAATAGTGACAGTGCAGTGCAGTGGAGGAAAAGAAAAATTGTTTTAATAAATATACTGGATCAATTGACTATGTGGAGAAAGATGAATCTTAAACTCCACCTCACACAATACAAACATTACATCAGAGAGACTGCAGACATAAATGTACAACGTAAAGCAGTAAATCCTTAAGAAGAAAAGATAGGAGACTATCTTTATGACCTTGGGGTAGCCAAAGATTTAAAAAATAAGACACAAAGGAATTACCATGAAGGAAATATTGATCAATTGAGTTATTTTAAAATTCAGAATTTCTGGACATCAAAAGATACCAATAGGAGTGCAAAGGCAACATACAGAATAGGTGAAGATATTTTGTTTATCTTGATAGGAGTAATGTATGATGAATTTTGGACTCTCATTAAGTATTTGATTATTTTGGAAACTATGTATTAAGTGCCTACCAGGACTCACTGGATATTTAAAGTCATTATTTAATTTATTCTTCACCACAATTATGCAAAACACATGGTAATCTATTTATAGAGAAATTGAGGCTCAGAAGGATTTAATAATTTGCTCACAATCTCACATCTACTAGGAGACAGAGGTGCAACTTAGAGAATCCAAAGTCCAAATTCTCTCTGTCTTGGTTGACTTAATTCAATATCTAGATAATGCATATTTTATGTGATCTACTCCATAGATATTGTATATATTAAATTTTGAATAGGAAGAGATGTATCATTTTTATGCCATAGAACCCCTCAGTAGATTCTTGAACTTGGATAATCTAACAGCTAAGCAAGCTTGAGGCAATGCTGAAGGGAAAACAGAAGAGGAAAGGAAATCTTCAAATCTTCAGTGTAAAAGAAGAAAAGGGAGTCCAGAGAAAGTCTGGTATAAGGAGACATAGAAACAAACAGGCAGACATTATACAGCTTAGAAACAGAAAATAGTATTTCTGTGTAGTGGAAAGACTGTACTGGCTTAGAAATATGAAGAAGTGTGTCCAAGAAAGAGTTCTGCTAGGGTGTCTAGTGAGAGCCTAGAAAACTCCCATGATCTCTTTGCTGCTGAGTGTCTCTGTCTGTAAAATGAAAGAAATGGACCAAAGTGTCTCAGATGTTCCCTCCATCTCTGGTGCTAAATGAATCTCTCTGTGTATTGACCAAGTGGTACACATAGGGCAAAGAGCCCACACAGCCTTTACAAAGTGAATACCAAATTGTCTACAACTAATGCATTTTTTTTCCATTTGTTTTTCAAAGTTATTGACCAGTCAACATTTAAATCAATGCTTTAAAGAATTGAATTTGTTTAACTCATAATGTTTTTTTTTCTGTAAACTTCAGGTTTTACTTCTTCTACTAGGCATGTACTCTATATTAAATTGTAATGAGTTCAATCTTATCATGTCAATGACACTGATTTAGTTTTCCACGTGACTCTCTTGGTCATTTTAATGTATATTCCTTTCACACATAGCTTTCCACATAGGTTTCATTTATGTAAATAAATATCACTGTGCAAATCTCTGGGCCACAGTAAATAAATAAATAAATAAATAAATAAATAAATAAATAAATAAATGAAAACAGTTTCTGTGGAGCAGCAAAAATCCCATAGAGGGCAGTATGGTTTTAGCTGACTCAGTACTAAATCCTATTTCATTGTAAAGAATGTAATAACTCTTTAAAAGAATAAAAGAGTAAGGAGCAGAAACCTGATTTTAAAATAATATATAACCAATGTAAAATCTTTGGCATATGCCAAACTAAAAATAATTTTTAAATAACCAATTATCTCGAAGTTCAGACAGAACTATTTTGAATTTATATATAATTACTATCTGATTATGTGGTTTTGTATACATTTCTTTTTACTTTTTTATTTTAAGATAATCATAGCTTGATAAACAGTTTCAAGAAATAATACAGAAGGATTCTACTTATTATTTACTCAGTTTATGCCAATGGTAACACCTTTTATACATTTTTTTGAAGTCATATTTAAAATTTTTCTAGTGTGATTAAATTCTTTATATGTTATTTCAAATGGATGGGTAAAATCCCTTTATAAGGATATATGTTAATTTAAACCATTCAGCTCTTGGTTGAATTTTAGGTAATTTCATATTTTCACAATGAATGTTGTGAGAAACATATTTTCATTTAAATTTATGTCAATTTCTGAATATTTATTTATAATATGTTCTTAAATTGGAATTAATGAGTAAATAGGTATTACTATGTAAATATTCTTTATATCTATCACCAAACTGCTTTACAGAAATGTTATATCAACTAACACTTGTGTGACTATAGCTTTGACAACACTTAATTTTATTTTTACTAGGAAAAATAATATTTCAGTTTATTTGTTATGGGAAAAAAACATTGGTGTGAATAATAGTTGAGAACTAAGCATTGTAAATTATCTCAGCAAAATCTAATAGGTGGTAAGCAAATAGAGTGTAAAAGCATTTTAAAGGTCTCTTGAGAGGGGCAGAGGAGAATAAAGTTGAGGGAAATGAAAATATTTTAAAAATTTTATCTTATTGGAATGGAAAGAAGGAATGAGGAAGTATAATGCTTTCCTAAGGTAAACCATTAAGTCAGTGAGAATCGGTATATCATTTAGAGTTTCACAGCTTTGGCTAGACTCAGTCTACCTGGTTTGAAAAACCTTTGTTTCACCTCTTACCTGTGTGACATTGGATAAATGGCTCAATTCCTCAGTAGTTAGAAATGATAAGTATGTCTACCCTAGAGGATTGCCATGCTGACAGAACTAGATAATATAGATGATTATAGATTAACTACAATTGTGGTAAACATATCACACTAATGGAAGATGTTAATAATAGGGGTAATTTGGGGGAGGGGGGAGGAAAGAGGGAGTATATAGGAACTCTGCACTTTCTACTCAACTTTTTTGTAAAGTTAAAACTGAGCAAAAAGTAAAGCCTATTAACTTAAAAAATAGTGTAGAAACCTCTGCTGGATTATATACATTATTTAGTAAAAACATTTTTTTGTCAGCTGTACAACAGAATAAATTTACATAACCTTTTAATATGTTAATTGCTTTTATATTAATATTTCCTTAAGGTATTGCTGACCTCTTAAAAATTTATATTTTTCAAATATAGATAGATAGACATACAGATAGATAGATAGATTATTTCATCATGCCAGTAATCCCAAGAGCTAAGCAAAGGCAGCTACTATTTGTGCCTTATGGATTTAAAAAAAAATGGTTAACTTCACAGAACAAGAAAGTTGTTTAGTAAAAATAAAGATTAATTCTTCTGATTTCTTGGATCTTGGAATGATCCATGTTCATCGATATAAAAATAAAATAGACATTGTACAAATAATGCTAAAAATAGTAAATCAGATAAATAACATAAAACAAAAAGAAACATATAAAATGTCTTATCAATCATTATTTAAGTTGGGAATGGACTATAATCTCCCTTAAAAACGCATGTTTTTAAACTAGATTTTAAAATATCCAGCTCTATGCTATTTATAAGAATCAGAGTGAAAAAAAGTAATGAAAATCTGAAAGTAAATGCAATTGAGAGAGAGAGAAGACATAGCAATATTAATGTCAGAAAGTGTACTTTACAATTGAAAGCACTAAGCAATATGTAAAGGGGACTAATGTATTAATAAAAGACACATTTGGTGAAGAAGATGTACAGTTATAGACCTTTGTAGCACAAACAATACAGTAGCTAAATATATAAAGAGCTATATATTAGAATATTGGCAACTTGATGAAAATATAATTATAATAAAAACCTTTAATATGTTTCTTTTGAAATTTAAGTAAATTTAAGCACTTCCTGAACATTAACTGATTTAATCCTCACCATAATAACCCTGTGATGTGGACATGATTTTAATCTCGATTGCAATTGAGGAAAAGTACAAAATATAAATAAATCAAAAGTTTATTTTTTTTAGATGTCTAATAAAAATGATAAATCCCCCATAAACCTGATTAAGAACAAAAGAATGTAAGTAAAATATACACCATTAGAGAAGATAAGACCTAACTGCAGAGGATATTAAAAGAATAATAAAATGCAATGATATGCAATTCAATGGCAACACATTCAATGGCAACACGTTTGAAAACCTAAAAAAATGGATTTTGGGGGAAAAATATATAATTACCACAAATGAATGAAAAATTAGTGGAAATTTTTAAATGGTTATTATAATTGAAAAATATTGAAGGACTGGATAGGTTCACAGGTGATTTCTATCAAATATTTAAATTATAGATACTCTAGGTATATTAAAGTAATATGGAAAATATCAGAAAATCTATAGAGAGAGATATTGAAAATAAATGTGATCAAATTTAGTGGTCATTCTAGTAATAACACCAAATAAAATCAGAAAGAAAATAAAATACTAAATTTAATTCTTGACTATACAAATAAAACAATATATTTTTATAAACAGCAAAGCTTTAAAGTAATTTTATTTAAGGTCAGAGGAGGCCTGCTTTTGTCATTAGTTTTCAGTGTTGGCTAGATGTGTAAAAAAGGCAAAAAGGTAAGGAAAAATATTAGTATTGATATTGGAAAAGAAAGCGTTTCATTTCTTTCTGTTGATATGATTGTATCCAACCCAGGAGGTTCTAAAATTATAATGAGACTTTGTAAGGAGTCTGGGTATAAGATATATGTAAAGAAATAGTTTTCTCTTTAGCTCTGAAGCGTATAGAAGTAGAAAGAGAGAAAAAAAAAAAACCTCACTGATAATAGCACATACACACAACTGAAAATACTTAGAAATTAACAGAGTAGAGTAGGACGTATATAATATATATATATTTGAAATATATATGAAATTATATATGAAATATATATATATGTATATATATATAATCTTATGAGGGACATAAAATATTCTCAACTAATAGAAGTAGTTGTATGATGATAGTTGAAATGTGAAGTTTTGCAGCCAATTTAAAAAGAAGCGTCTAGGGCTTCCCTGGTGGCACAGTGGTTGAGAATCTGCCTGCTAATGCAGGGGACACAGGTTTGAGCCCTGGTCTGGGAGGATTCCACATGCCGTGGAGCAACTAGGCCCGTGAGCCACAAGTGCTGAGCCTGCGCATCTAGAGCCTGTGCTATAAATATATAAATATAAATATATAAATATATAAAATATAAATATATATTATAAATAAATAATATGAATAAATATATATATAAATATATAAATATAAAAAATTATACAATATTTAATTAAATACAACAAGAGAGGCCGTGATAGTGAGAGGCCCGCGCACCGCGATGAAGAGTGGCCCCCGCTTGCCACAACTAGACCGAAAGCCCTCGCACAGGAACGAAGACCCAACACAGCAAAAATAAATAAAATAAATTAATAAACTCCTACCCCCAACATCTTCTTAAAAAAAAAAAGAAGCGTCTATCAGCATCTATTAAAATTATAAGACCTTTGACTCAACAAATACTCTCCGGGAAATCTACCTCTAAGAAATAAATTGGCACTACATCAGGATATATGCATGGAAAAAGTTAAATCTGTAATGTTTATAGAAACAAAAAATATGAAAATAATCTGAATTTTCATTAAGAGAAATTATTGAATATATTATGTAGTATTACATATCCAATGTATTATTTTATAGCCAATAAATCTGTTAAAATTGTTCCAGTTTACTTAGCTTCTACAAGGTATCACTGAATGAGAAAAGAAATATTATATAGACAAATCTATATATCTTTCCATTCTTCTGTAAAATTATGTTAAAATGTAAAATAATGTTAAAAATAGCCCTATGTGGTATGTGTGCATGTACTATCTATAGATGTTTATGTACATTTAGTTACATAGCATGGATAAATTAACTAAGTGGGAGATGTTGGTGGAGGACAATGTCCAGGACAGGGAGAGACAAGTGATCACTATGGCTGCATAACAATCCCAAAACTTAGTGGCTTAAAGCAGTGATTCTCAACTGGGAGTGATTTTGCCTCCCAAGGGCCATTTTTTGATTGTCATGACTTGAGAAGGGATTGCTACTGGCAGGAGGCCAGGGATATTGTTAAGCATCCTTTTGATGCACAGGACAGCACTCCAAGGCAAAGAATTGTCCCATCCAACATATCAGTAGGGCAAAGCCAAGAAATCCTGGCTTAAATAAATGATAATATTTATTTGGCTTATGGATCTGCAATTTGGGTCAGGAAGAGCTGAGTGAGAATAGCTCGTTTGTGCTCTAACCAGTGTCTGGCTAGAAGGCCAGGCTGAAATCACATGAAGCCTCTCTCGCTTACATGGTTTGGTTTTGATACTGACTGTAGGCTGAGACCCGAGACTGTCAACAGGAACGTGGATCTCATGGACCCTCTCCGTGTGGCCTCGCCTTTCTCGTAACAGTGTGGTTAGTTTCCAAGGAGAGAGAGAGAGAGAAAAAAAAACCATATCATCTTGTGATGTTAATTTGGTTGAGGCAGTCACGATGTCCCATGTAGTTTCAAGAGGAAGCAAAATAGACTCCAGACCCCACCTCTTGACAGGAGTGGCAAGGTTCTAAAGGCACATATAGGAAGGGAAAAACTACTCTGTCCATTTTTGAAAGATATAATTTGCCACACAGCAACAATGAAAGATACACATTTTAAAAATTACTTCTGTAAAATTATCTAAGTGTGTGTGGACATTTTAGCATTCCTGGTAAGGTTAACTATTTTACACTTTGGTAACCATTTGCTGTTTTCTTCTGTGAATAATGACCATTGCACATTTTTTTCTATTGTTAAGTTTAGAGTTTCCTTATTTATTTGTGTATGTTCTTTATTATTAACTATTCTCCACCTCTTTCCAGAAAACACTTAAACTCCTTAAAGGAAGAGAAAAAATACATGAAGTTGGCATAGAAAAAATAGGAGAGAGAGAAGAAGTTAAGTAAATGCAATGACATCAACCAAGACCAGAATGAGGGTAAAAATTAGTGTCATAAAAACCTTTACCTTCCTATAGGCTCTACACTTACACAGCCAAAGGAAAGAAGGAAACCTGGACCAAATTCTCAATGTTCATGTTTATTTTGACATAAAGAACAGCTTTGGTCAGGGGACTGCTGGGGAACCATGAGAAAATTATACAATATTTAATTACATACAACAATTTCATTGACATGATAAACCTCACAGTTACTCCATACAGACAATCCCCAACGTACAATGGTTCGATTCCCTTACAGTGGTGCAAAAGTCATATTAACTAGTGGAAACCGTACTTCGAATTTTGAATTTCAGGCTTTTCCCAGGCTAGCAATATATGGTACAATACTCTCTTGTGGTGTTGGGCAGCAACAGTGAGGGTAAACACAAGTATAAACAACCATTCTGTACTCATGCAACCATTTTTTTTTTTTACTTTCAATACAGTATTCAATAAATTAATTGAGATATTTAATACTTTATTATAAACTAGGCTTTGCGTTAGATGACTTTGCCTAGCTGTAGGCTAATGTAAGTGTGCTGAGCCCATTTAAGGTAGGCTAGGCTAAGCTATGATGTTTGGTAGGTTAGGTGTATTAAATGCATTTTCCACTTAATATTTTCAACCTAGGATGGGTTTATCAGGATGTAACACCACTGTAAGTTGAGGAGCATCTTTATACAATAGGAAAATAAGCCTTTGAAACAGTGCATGTTTTTCCTCCTGTAGGTAATTTTATGTACATATATGTATGTAATGGAATATTATTCAGCCATTAAAAAAAAAGAAGGAAATCTTGCTATTTGCGACAATGTGGATGGAACTTGAGGGCATTATACTAAATGAAATGTCAGACAGAGAAAGTCAAATACTGTATGATCTCACTGTGGAATCTAAAAACAAACAAACAAACAAAACAAAACCAATAAATACAGAGAAGAGATTGGTAGTTGCCAGAGGTGGAGGGTGACGAGGTGGGCAAAATGGATGAAGGTACTCAAAAGATACAAACTTCCAGTTATAAAACAAATAAATCATGGGGATGTAATGTATAGCACGGTGACTATAATTCATAATACTGTATTGCATCTTTGAAAGTTGATAAGAGTAGATATTGAAAAAATATGCATTTATGCGTAGGAAGTTACAGCTGGAGTCCAGATTACTATTAAGAATATGGTAGCTTTTTATGTTACAAATATGTTAGACTGAATAAGGATGCTTAAACAAGTGGCATGATATGGCTAATATAACTACTGTAATTTAATTTCAAGGTATTATATAAGTTTTTCTCACAATATTTAGAATACCCAAAGAAGGCCATTAGAATAACTTTTTAACAGTTCTAAGTTGTAAAATAAAATCACAATAGCCTAAGACCTCAAATTTAAAATGTGACTGCCTAATAAACATTACAGAATTATTATAATCACTAATCATTAATAAAAAAACAACATTGATTAATAACAAGATTGGATGGAAATTTGGAGATTCAGTTTCTGGTTCTAGCTTTGTACTTAACAACAGGTGGTCTTGGGCGACTCCAGAAACCTCCTGGATGTGTCTCCGAAGATGAAAGATTAGATAGGATGATGTCTAAAGCCTCTTTCTATTCTAAATATTATGAATACACAGATTTAAAGCCTTAGACATAACACAAGATCAATGAAAAAGGATATTTTGGTTTTGTTTTTAAATGGAAGCTAGTTCTGCCCAAGGGTATAGGGGCCTGAATTGCCCAAGGTGTAACTGGTAGGATGAAGTGCATCCATTCCGCAGAATCTTGAATTTGGAAGAACATTATTTTACCCAGTAATTGGTTCTTTGGAAACAAACATCAGTTGACTCATCTAGTTAAACCCTTCAATAACTTCCCACTGCTTTTCGGATAGAGCCTGATGCCTACATCAAGCTTTGTCTCATCTACCTCTCCCACCCATTACTCATCACTTTGTTTCTGAATATGTGTCTCAGGGGCTTTGCATGTGCGTTTTACCGTCCTTGTTGTATATTTCCCTCTCCTCTCAACTCCTACTCTTCCTTCGAGTCTTTACTAAAATGTCATTTCCTCGGGAAAATAAACCCTGATGCCTCAGTGTACTACCAGCTTTCTTCCTCCTGGTAAATGGGTTAGGAAAACAGGTTCAACACTCCTACACCCTATAATTAATCTTTTATTGCATTTATCACAGTTTCAACTTAGGTAAATATGTGGACAATATTTCCCTCCTAGAGTAGAAACATCATTAAGGTAGAGACTATGTCTGTTTCGTTCATGATTTATCCCCATTACATATATAATACAGTATAAAATGGAAGAGGAGCTCACTTACTTTTTGAATGAGTGCCTGTTTGCATTAACTAAATAAGCTCTCTGTGCTCTGGTCTTTGATGGAATACCTCCAGGAATGAAGAACCTACTACTGCTTAAAGAAAAAAGAAAACTATTTCCTTTTTGACAACTCTGTTAAAAAATATCTTCAACTATTGAACGTAGATCTGTGTCCCTGTAAGGTCTACCTTGTTTCTGTTTTAGCCTCTGACTATATGTAGAATAAGTCATTCCTGAGGGTCATAAAATATGTAAGACTTTGTCTCTTCCATACATACATTTTGGCTAGGATATAGTCACATTTCCAATGCAAAATGAATAGTAAAACCTGATGTCTGCAGCAAAATGACTACATAAAGGAGAGCAAAAGAAGAAAGGTCAACATTTGTTTCACAAAGAGCAAAAAGTAAAATACTTATTCAACTTGTGGTTTTTTTAGCCTCAAGAAAGCACAGGATTCAGTAAGCCAGTTTTCACATTCTCCTTCTCTTCTGATTGCCCACGTTTTTGGCCCATTTTCTCCTTATAGGCTTTTTATTTATTTATTAAATTTTACAACTTATGCAAGATGTCGTCATCTACTTTGTGTATTTTTCAGTTTTCTGGACACCCTAGTGTCTCACAATCTGAAGTTCCCACAGGCATAATCAAAGCATCAATGTGGGAGGAAAGCTCAACCTGGTAACCTTTAATTTTCCCGTGAACCCTGATAAGTTCTGACTTAGTGTAACCTGACCCATGAAGGTCCTGTACTCCAAATTCTCATTTTTCCCTAAAACTTAAGCCCTTAAGACCTGGGATGGATTCAATATATCCTCTCACTTAATGTGCTCCTTCTATTTATTATGACTAGTTCTCAGGACCTAGTGATCCTGAGATTGAAAGAAAAGGTGCTAAAGGAATGGGGATTAGCAGTGATCCTTCCCTACCACCAACATTTTCACCCACAGCTGCCTCTTCCCATCTTCCAAAAACCCATGGTCCCTATGGAAGTTCTACTAAATCACAGCAGAACACTAAATCTCTGTTCCCATATAAGAAAGGTTAAGGAGTTCTCAGTCTCTTTAAAGATATGCATGGAAATTAATTACAAAGGCAGACTTCTAATCTCAAAATCCTGTTGAATTGTAAGTTCTCATTATTGGAAATAATTTTAAGGAGCATATTTTCTTGGTATTACCAGTGTATGAATGAAATATAAAACACCTGAGATTACTGGTTATCTGGCCTTTTTGTGAATTTTTCTAGTGACCAAGAGCTCACTACTCACAGAGTATCAAGTTCTATCTTTATATAGTACTGAGTGTTAGAATGTCTTCTTTTTAAGCTGAAGTCTGGCAACTTGTTAATTCTATCTATTGGCACTAGTTCTACTTAATCTCTTCAATACTTTGTTTTAATTTAAAGATTATAATAATTTATTTTATTTTCTTCTTCGATATATTTAAAAAAGACCCTAACCTTCTTGCATTTTGTGATATTTTTATCTTAGTATCAAAGCCTCACTAAGTCTTTGTAATTTTTGGCATTTTGGAGCAATGCAGTAATTAAATAAAGTGGCTATTTTGTGGTAAAATATTTTTCTCCTCTCTGTAGATTTGTACAATTTTTAAAACAGTTTCAAGGTTGTGGAGAGAAAAGAAATAAAATATTTTTCTGCCCCTACTTCACCCTTCATACTGCAAATTTGCATAAAAGTAGAAACATGTGGAATGCTTATTGTAATCAATATACACATAGACATTATCTATCACTACTGTTCAAGTTGCTTTAATTTTAAATATGATGTTATTCCACAATAGTCTATCACTAATGATTTTTCCCTTATTTTTTTCAGTTGTATGAATATACTTGCATGTATCTTAATGTAGTTAACACAATGTTGTTTGTCCATGTCTTTAACTCTTTTACAAGAATATTTTCTATGAATACACAGTCTATGCTATGAATATACTGCCATTTATTAAAAGAGTCTCTTATTGGACATTTAGAAAGTTTTTACAAATATTTGTTATACTGATATGATAATCAAAGTTGTACATTATTTTTGTTCAAATTTATTATTTTCATAAATCGATTATTTTGTGCTTGCTCCCTTAAAGGATATGGATATTTTAAAGTTCTTGAAATATATTCACATGTGGTTGATTTCATATAATTTTTTCTTCTGATTACTTATGTTTTATTACAAAGCCTACAATTTGTGTGTCCGTGTGTGTATAGCAATAACACTTTTTTCTTTCTCTCCTGAACTAAGAAACCAGCAATAGACATAAAAGGCAGGTACATGGATATAAAAGTTACCTTTATCACTTGAAAAAATAGGCTTGATTATCAAACATGATTTATATTTGTAGTTTTAATAGGCTTCCTAATAGTATTTCTAAATAATATAGACTTACTTGCCCTATCACAGGTGACACTGGCTAGCCACACACAATTCCAATTGGGACAGAGCTTTCCCTACTTCATTTCCTCAAGGGAAGCAGAAATAGTTTGTGTCATGTAGATGTTGACATGAATGTGGGTAACTCATTTCCTTTCCTTCTTTCAATCTCGCTAATCAAGTAAATCCTTTCTCATGGGAACAGTTGCCCCTTTATAGAAAAGTGAGGAGTGAAGAATAAGTCTTTGTTTCCCAACACCTTTTCTCTTCACTCTGTATTTCAAGGCAATGGGCTCATTGATTCCTCCAGATACATGCATATGTATATAAGCAAATATATAAACACATACATTTATACACATCTGAATAGATACTAAAGAATGCACAAAGAATAATTGTTAGTAATTTTTTAAAAGATAAAAGTTCTTCAATATGCAACTTGTGTTCTTACCAGTTGTGTTCTGGGACAATGAACCAGTTTTTAAAGAGCTTAGTGAATTTGCTTGCTTGTCTTTGGTGCCTTCTCACCTATAAACAAAGCCATGGAAATTTATTGTGTTTAAAATTATTGGCTATGATTTGGTCGTGCAGGGCTAATACTGCTGTTCCAGAGGTGGCAGGCAGCAGGAAAGCTTCTGGTTGGATGAAACAAAAACAGATTATTTACACTGTCTTCATCGTGACTCTCTTTTTATACATTAACAGAGGATTTTGGAGTTTTACTTTATTGTTGGCATGGTACTTTATTCATAGTCTAACGTTTCTGCTCAATTCATTCAAGTGTTATTTAGCATTATTAATTTCATAGCAATTACAATTCTCTGTATTTTTCTCAGATTGTTTTTGAATGTATAAATGCTTCCCTTAGCTAGAGGTTTTTATTATGCTTTCATTTTGTAAAAAAATATGTGGAAAACAGTTTGACTAGAAACACCCAAATTTGATTATTAAAAATTTCGAGTAAGTTTCTTTGATTTGATTGTAAATAAGGTGATTTTGCCACAAATTATTGGATCAATAAGAATTCCGCTAACATTTTATGGATTGTTATGGATTACAAAGATATGGAATTATAACTTCACTTTAACATTTTGTATCTAAATATATTTCTTTGTCTTCTTTTAATGAAAGATGTCACATTGTTTCAGATTCTCTAATTCCAGGGTTAGAACGAATGAGGTCCTGGTGGTCCTGTTTTGCTAACACCATGAACTAAACTTTTTGAATAAGCCAGCCAGTGATGTACCTATTTGTATTATCTTCAGGATAAAATTAGATGTCATGGTCTGTGCCAATGCACCTTTTAGGTCTTTAGTGCCTAGTCAGCAATCCATCTACTAACCCCGAGACCAAAAATCCTTAAGAGAGATTTCAGGAGCAATGAAGGTACTGAAACCTAGTTTATGAAAGTATTACTGTTCCTGAAGCAGAAATTCATTTTATTTCAAATTAGAGTTGGACTAGAATAACTCCGATGTATAGTAATCATAATAACTCACGATTTCCATTATTTTCTAATGTGGTTAAAGTAATGAGGAGTAGAGCTGTGTTTGTTTTATGTTGTTTGGGATTCCACATCTCTAATCTTTCTGTTAATTCAAATAACTTTCACTACTTAAGTATTTACAGTGCTATTGAGATTATCTTATTGCAATTTGGCCAGAGAGGAGAGTGGGGCTTCCCAACCAGTGCACCAAAATGCGATGAGTTAAAGCTCTGGGAGATAGTGTTATCCCCTGTCCTCATGGTGGCCTGATAGGGCCTGGGAGAAATGGGATATTTGCCCACAAACATAATTTTCTTAAGTGCCATATTACGAGAAAAGCCAGAAAAAGCAATTTCACAGAGTACAAAAGAGGTTTCCTGCACTTTACACAATGAATACAGATTTACATCCACTTGCTAGGTATCCTTCAATATGAAGTACACAGTTGATAATTTGAAAGATTTGTGAATATTATTATAGTATATGATGGTTCTTAATATAATACAATCCAATACAACTGAAAAATTAAGCAATCACTCAATGAGTCAATAAGTAAAGGTCTAAAGCTGGTTATAAAGCTATTGAAATAAATGCTCGTTAAAAATCCAATAAAATAGTATCATAAATCTCTACCCCCTGCCCCCTCATTCTCCATAGCACTTATCTGAGCCAGGCCTGAATCGAACATTTCACTCTATAATTTGTCCCTGGCTCTTCTCTTCTCTGGCTAATAACCTGATATTAACAGTTGACTTTCTTTTGTATACCTTTTGTTCATGTAGAAATAGTTTTTACTAGGGCATGAGTTATTGCATATGTGATGGTTATTAGAAGCTATGGGTAGGTGGTGAAGAGTAGGCAAGATTCTGTCCATACCAGCATGATTGATTTCTGCACATCACTCTGGAGGAATGATATACAAAACTAAAACTAAACACGTCATGGTTCTCCAGATATGCTGAAATAAAACATGCAAATGTTAAATCTCCCACTGTAAATCATTTACTGAATTGAATTTTCTCTAAGGGTTTCACTTTTCTTTACCTATATGTGAAAGCAGGCCTAGTATCTTTTTATTCCCTGGAGACTTAGCTGTAGAAGTTAGAGGGAAAGGTTATGTTCATAAAGAGAATTTCTTAATTGTTCTTTTATTATATATGCTACTGAATTCACTAATGAGGTAATCAAATAAAGTGTTCTCCAGGAGCAAAATAAAAGAACATTCCATATGCCAATCTATTTATCTCCTTGGCCCACCTCTGATCACACTCTCCCCTTTTCTGTCTGCAGACTTGGTTTGTGTGCAGGTCAAATTACCTCCTATTTTGTTATATCTTTGGCCTGGCAGGAGGCAGTGCCCTGATTCAACAACTGGGCTGTTATTAGCCACCTTTCTTTAAACACCATCCCTTCAGCCACAATACAGAAAACCAGTTTTCAACCGATCTTATTTTTCATAGAAGAAAAATCATCTACATGGATTGCAATCACTAAGGAAGGTGCACCTTCTTCTTTGATACTTATGAATAAAAAATGGCCAAAGGAATTCACATTACTGCTTAATTGATTCATTTTTCAAAAAATAATCGTCAAATAAACCATAAGGCTTATACCTAAGCAGTGAACCTTAAATAAAAATATGAACTTAAATCACACCTTAAGAATTTAGAAATTTTTTCCATTAGTTTATGATTGCAGGAAAGCTTTACCTTCTGATTTATGTTAAATTGTCCATAGCTCTTTACTGTTTAAAGGTTCTCTGCCACCATATACACTTCCAGTCTTACTAAGCTAAAGTAATTAATGATTTATGAAATATTTATTGTGCTGAAAATACATCAAAATTAAAAAAAAATATTTCTACCCCTCAATAAAACCCCTGGAATTTTACAAATGTAGTTTGTATTTTTAGTTATTTTTAATAGGCAAGGCACTGCAGCATATATGTTCAAAGAAAGGGTCTTCTACACCTAACAGTAATAATAGCTACTGGTCATGATTTAGGCAGTGAATTAAGAATGTTCAAGCATTAGTGGTCAGTTTTTTAACAAACTTCTCAAGTAGGTACTTCTTTCTTAATTTACCAGAGGAGCTAACTGAGTATATGGAGACCATAATATAGCCTCAGGTGACTTAGTCCCAGAGGGTAGAGCAGGAATTTGAACCCAGGCATATTTGGATCTAAAGCCTATGCCCTTTATGTCATATCATGCTTGCTCAATTGCCTGTTTTGTGTCATTTTTGGAGTCAAGAAATTGTATCCCCCAAAGGCTTACATGTCTCAGTTATGAGAGTTTTCAAAAACAAAACAACCTCCCTCCTCCTTTTTCTTGCCCCAGGTGCTCATTGCAAAACTAATTAGGATTTTCTTTGCCCTGAACAAGATCATTGATTCTTACCACCTAAATCAGTTTTGAACTGTTGCCAGGGCATCTTTGCCCTTTGTGCGGCGAGAGCAGAGAGGGGACCACCCTTTCACATCACTGAATGAAATGAGTCCTGTTGAGTGACTCAGGCAATAACTTCCAGGGAGTGATCTTCAAATCTGGTACTAGTCACTTAAAAATGTGTGAATAGGGTTTCCCTGGTGGCACAGAGGTTGGGAGTCCGCTGCCGATGCAGGGGACGCCGGTTCGTGCCCCGGTCCGGGAGGATCCCACATGCCGCGGAGCGGCTGGGCCCGTGAGCCATGGCTGCTGGGCCTGTGGGTCCGGAGCCTGTGCTCCGCAGCGGGAGAGGCCACAGCAGTGAGAGGCCCAAGTACCGCAAAAAAAAAAAAGTGAATTAACAGTATTAGAACAGAATAAAAGGACTCTACTGAGTCTGACACCTTCCTCCTCTTCCTCTTCCATCTCTTTCTTAATTTTGGGCACAAAGCTTAATGAATATCTGTTAACTGTTAGTCACTGCTAAATGCTATGCATGGTAAATACAAGGCCGAATGAATAAAGGTTAAAACCAGTTTAGAGAAAGGACTATGCAGACCAGAATCAGAACTTTTCTCAATTCCTTCACTTTGTATTAGTTCGCTAGGGCTTCCATAACAAGAACCACAGCCTGGATGGCTTAAACCACAGAAATTTATTCTCTCACAATTCTAAAGGCTGGAAGTCCAAGGTCAGGGTGTCAGCAGGGTTATTTGTTTCTCCTGGGACCTCTTTCCTTGACTTGGAGATGGCTGCCTTCTCTCTGTGTCCTCACATGGCCATTTCTCTGTGCATGCCATCCTTGGTGCCTTTTCCTCTGCTTGTAAGGACACTCATTTTATTAGCTTAGAGTACCACCCTTATGACCTCTTAACCTTCATGACCTCTTTAGAGGCCCTATCTTCAAATACAGTCACATTGAGGGTTAGAGATTCAACATATATAAAATTGGGGGAAACACAGTTCAATCCATGAAAATGTCCATTACATAAATATAATGTGCAGTGGAAAGACATCAAAGAGAGTCAGAAACTATAATTATGGCAGTTAGCATGGATGCTGGAACCAGAGGTTCAGATTCCCAGTCTGCCACTTCCTAATTGTGTGAACATTGGTCAAATTTTTCGGTGCTTCATTCACTATTTTTGAAACAGAGACAGTAAAAGTACCAGCCTCCTGGGTTATTGCAGATGAAATAAGAGTTGGCTGTTAGTGGTAGATGAATAGTTTTAAGGATATTACTCGTTTTTCTACTCTGGATATAACATCATAGGAATGGTGAGAATAAAATGCAAGAGGAAAAATGTCAGAAATAAAACACTTTGAGAAGTATTAACACTAAATTTTCTTAATTATATTAATTCACTCTGTGTAATAGTAGTTGTGAAGAAAAGACCAGCACAGAGACAGACACTTGAGATTCCTACATTTGTAGCTTAATTCATTCTTCACTGAGCACCAATTACATGTTAGAAATTGTTCCGGGCACTTTGGAGACAGCAGTGAACAAAACGGACAGAAACCGCTATTCTCCTGAAGCTTACATTGTAGAATGGATATAGATCGCCTCCACATTTCACACCCACTTCAGAAGCTGGGGAAAATGAGACATTATATAGAAGGAAAATGCCAATCAATCGCAACGTCATACAGCAAGCTATTTATCAAGTGGCCAGAGAATACCCATGAGCAGTATTGACCTTGGGGTTGGAAGGATTCCCCAAGCGCCGCTCTGAACCCCGAGATGCTGGTTTGCGTTTTTCCTGACCCTACACCCTGGCTCCCGGGCCAACCTGTGCGCCCCGCCTTGCCCAGCAGCTGCGTGCCTCGCGCGGGCAGGAGCCGGGATCGCCCTACCCGTCCGGGCGGCGCGGTCACGGCGGGTCCTGACGCCGGGGCCCGGGGGACGCGCGGCGAGCCGGCACCGGCGCGGGTTTTGAAGCCGCGCTGCGCACCCGGAGGCGGAGCGCCGTGGGCCTGCCCGAGACCCCGGCCCGCTGGTCCCAGGTCTCGGGAGGCGGTCGCCGATAGTGGCAGTGACTTTGGCTTTGGCCAGACGTCCCCTGACTCACGTCACCAGCTTGTAAGCCTCGCACCAAATCAGAGGGCGGCGCTGGCCGGGAGCCCCGGGCGTCACCCGGAGCTCCCTTAGATTAGAACTCGCCTCTCCTAGCTCCTCCCCTCAGTCCCATTTAAAGCTCCCACCGGCTTTCCCGAAAAATTAAGAGTGGGCTCAGTTTCTGCAGCGCCTTCTTCCAGGGCAAGATGGTAAGTGAGGAGCCGGTGTTAGCTAGTCCGCTGGCGAAACCGGGGGTCTCTGAGGTCTACTAAGCTTTGCCTTTAGAATTTCTTCCACCTTGGAAACAAGATTTCTCTGCTACCTGCCAATTAAAACAGGTCTTCCTTCCTGCTCCATCTCTCTTTTCTTCTCCCCTGTCTCCTCCTGGCTTTCTCTCTGTCTCTGTTTCTCTGTGTCTCTCTCATCCTTTTGTCCTCTCTGTTATTTCTACTCTCTGTACTTTCTCCCAACTTTCCCTTTACACCTGTACTCGCTTTTCATTCCACCTCTTTCTCTAGATTATGCACATATTTGCAAACACTTGAACTTGAGGCTAGGGGTATTTGGGGTTTGTTTCCTTCTCAGATGTCAATTGCATAATAGCTCAGCTTTGATTCCAATAATAACCTCAGGGGAAGAGCCTACAAACATGCTTTCAGAATAAAAATAGCACTTGATAAACTTTTGGCGGAATTTCTTTGGTCTGCACTGCCCACGCTGGACTTGCTTCAAGACTGGACTTTTTCAAAACTTAACTTATTGGGAACGTTAACAAAGTGTGACTTAATTGACTTAACTTTCTTTTTTCCTCTTTTTATTTGTTTTCTCTCTGTTTATGTTATGCCTGAGAAAGTTCACAAGTCAACAAAAGACTTGTCGTGGTCAAAGAGTTTGTCCAAAGCTGGGCTCTGCTGAAATGAATGGCTTTTACCTGATTAAACATTGACAAATAATTAGGAATGAGCGGTTGTACAAATTAACCCAGGGAGTCTGCATACCTGCCGCTAACTGGACGTTTGGAAAGACTGTGTGTTTGAGGTTTGAGGAAGCTGGGGCAGGAGGGTGTTCACTGGCTCAGAACACAGTAGAGAATACATGCCAGGCAGTTAGTAGTGGCAAGATAACTTTGGAAAGGCATTGAGATGTAGTGGTGGAGAGACCTAATTAGAGCTTCCTGTCTCTGCTAACTAACCTGTTTCAGTAGTATCCAGTAGCATTTAAAACCAGAGGAAGAGAGGTAGGAGGAAGGGAGGAATGGAGCAAGTTTATAATTCAGAAACTAAAAATGAAAATAAGGAGGTTAAATTATGTGACGTGTTCTGTCCATTTCAGCCTTAGCATTCTAAGTTCTTTGTCATTTAAGGTTGTTAGAAATATAATTAAGATATTTGCTAGAAAGAGTCAAGTAGTTCTTACATGTTTCACTCATTAAGTAGAATTCCTTTTACTTAGATCTTGGGTAGCCTGTTAGATGCCTCAGACCTGGCAACAGAGACTACTCCTAGATATTTACAAGTTTGGTCCGTCTAATACTAGCCTGTTCTTTGCTGAGAGGACCTAAGGAAAGTACTGGGTAAACCAAGGAGCTGATTCCTTTTTAGTAATTATATTTGGACCACTCAGAATCAATCTGGGATCTATATTTAACACCTTTACTGTTTTTTATTCACTGCGCATGTTTTCTGTTTCTTTCTCCCATTCTTTTCTCCCTCCAAATTCTCATCACCCCATCTCTTGGGACCTCCCACATACTGAATTTTACAGAACACCGTTCTGCCTTGCCAAGACCAGTACTTTGTAGGAGGCCAGAGCTATAATTGCCCGTATTCCGGTACGACGTCAGAATCTAGTGTTGACGTTTCCACGGAGACTTGGGTCTCTTTCTGGGCTGCTGGTCTCCTGGACAACAGAGAGCCCCAACAAGCACCACAGGCACAGGGTAAGTTCTGCTCTTCTGCTTTCCTGGTAGATCTGAAGTCCTTTTCCTGTACTCATAGTTGCAAGGCATTATGGGCTGGAACTCTGTAAAAGAAGGGATGATATGTAAAGTTTAAGAAAGCCCAAAGACTCTTGTATTTTGCAACCTAATAACTTGCTTTTTGTGTATTTGCCAAATAGTGAAAATGGGCTTCTTCCCGTTGCTCACTGTACAATATGTATTTCTCCCTATACTTTACAGTTCTTGGAGATTTCAGAGTCACTGAGAAAGTATGGGTCTGGGTCAATGTCATATAAACAATACTATTGTGATACTTTTGGAATTAAAATACCAGTTAGAGCTTTTTTTTTTTTTTTTTTTTTTTGTTTT